>NC_143587.1:170237517-170446744 GCF_048544385.1 Mastigoproctus giganteus | reverse complement strand
TCACAAAAAAAACAATAATAAATAAATAAAATTAATATAATCAGAATTAATAACGAAAATTAATAGAATCAAAATAATAACACGTAGTTAATTTAGTTTTAACTGAAAGCAATATCTACTCTGAATGTGTACATGTCAGTGTATATTCTGATAACCACTTTTCCTCATTACAGTTTATTGCCCTGGTGTAGTCAACTGTCCTAGGATAGCATGTCCGCCCCAAAATTCGTCAGGGGTGAAACCGGAATGTGAAGTGGATGCAGATTGCGGCTACGAAGGGTACTGTTGCACTGGATGCTGCAACACAAAGTATTGCTACAGAAGCAAGTATAACATTCAAATAATTATCATAAATCAATAAGGTGAAGTTTTTTTCTTATATTGATGTCTTTAAAGGAATTCTTGATCAGGCAATTAGACTGAATTTTCTCGTGGGTCGCAAACAACATCGAAATCATTGGCCAACACAAAGGACGTCCGAAATTCCACAAGATGGAGAATGATTAATATAAAAATCGATGAATTGCAATAACAGTTGTTCATAAACAACTACTTTTCAGCTGAACAATAATCGTTTTATAGGTTATTTTATCAATGAAAATCGACTTCACAAATTGTAGAATACGATTCATGAAGTCAGTAGAATACGATTCCAACCTCTGACCGTGTGGTCGTCTCGGATTATAAACAGAAAATTTAGTTTTTAATGTGTAAATATCTTTGGCGGCACCTACTAAATTTCCGACGGTAGTAAAATCAATTTGTCACGATTTTGCGACGCGAACATCGTGATATAACAAAGAAAAACGAAGTTAGGAGAGGAGACCGCACAAAGGATCATAGGATGTGATCTTGGATGGCAATTAGCATTAGCATTAGCATTAGTAGAGGCATTTGATGCAAGAAAGCAAGCTTATGCAGCATCAGCCAAAAAAAAAAAAAAAAAAAAAACCCACTTCCACTTCACCCCTCTGTTCGTTCAAAATACCTGTCCAGCTGAGCCTTAAACTTATTTAGGCTATCAACCTCCACTACAAGGGATGGAAGTCTGTTCCACCAACCAACCACCCGCTGGCTAAAGGCAAATTTCCGCACGTCTATCCTACATCTGTCTTTCTTCAATTTGAATTTATGCCCTCTCAGGTGATTTTTCTGAGCTAGAGGAAGAATCCCATCAGCATTGAGCATGCTTAAACCATTCAAGGCTTTATACACCTCTATCAGATCACCTCGCTGGTGCCTAGTCTCCAGACACTGTAATTTGCAAAACTTAAGCCTTTCTTCGTAAGAGCTCCGCTTTGTTCCATTCACTAATCTTGTTGCCCTTCTCTGTACTCGTTCCAGCAGCTCTAAATCCTTCTTGAAATGAGGCCTCCAGACCTGTATACAGTACTCTAGGTGTGGCCTGACCATTGCCTTATACAATGGAATAATCACCTCCTTATCCCTGCTGGAAAAATTCCTGTATATCATTGACAATACTCCATGAGCTACTCTTGCAGCCCGTCTGCACTGCTCAGAGAACTTCATATCTGCCTGCACAATCATCCCCAAGTCCCTTTCATTCTCTACCACTGTCAGTGTAGTACCACAGAGTTGATACGTTGCTCTGGGGTTGCTGTTTCCCATGTGTAGTACTTTACATTTGTCAATGTTAAACTTCATTTGCCACCTCTCAGCCCATCTGCTCAACCTTTCCAGATCCTGTTGCAGCAGCATAGTGTCAGTAGTGTCCTTGACAACCCTGCCAACCTTTGTATCATCTGCAAACTTGGACATTAAGCTTGATATACCATCATCAATATCATTTATAAATACAGAAAACAATAATGGACCCAACACTGAGCCCTGAGGGACTCCACTAATAACATTAGTCCACGATGAGCAGTGTCCATTGATTACCACTCTCTGTCTTCTCCCCCTCAACCACCCCTTTATCCATAGCAGCAATTTGCCTCCAATGTCACACTGCTCCAATTTGTGTAGCAGTCTTCCATGTGCAACAGTATCAAAAGCCTTTCTAAGATCCAAGTATATAATATCAAAGTTATTCCCTGCATCCAGTTCTTTTGTGACTGCATCATAGTATCCAATCAAGTTGGTCAGGCAAGACTTCCCCTTAACAAAACCATGCTGTGTCTGAGCTATAACTGAAGTCTTGTCTAAATGATCCTGCAGTGCTTCTTTAACCAGTGCCTCCATTAATTTTCCTGGAACAGAAGTTAAGCTCACAGGTCTATAATTACTTGTGTCAGCCTTTGATCCTACTTTGTGAATTGGGGTCACATTTGCACATTTCCAGTCCATGGGTACCTCCCCTGAGTCCAAGGAAACTCTCATAATTATGGCTAAGGGTTTGCTTACTTCCTTCGCTGCCTCCTTTAATATAACTGGATAGATCCCATCCACCCCGGGTGCCTTTCTTGTGTTTATCTTCAACAGTTTCTCCTCCACTTTACTCCCAGTTATTTCAAGATTCTGTAGCTTACTGCTAGAGTAGAATACACCTCTGGCATTCCCCTTGCTGAATAACTCCTCATGTGTGAATGTCGATGCAAAATATTCATTTAGTTTGTTAGCTACCTGAGCAGGATCATCAACAGTTGACCCATCAATATCAAGTGGACCAATCTGATTCATCCCCTTCCTTCTAGAGTTTACATAAGTAAAGAACTCTTTGCTGTTTTTCTTTGCATCCCTTGCCAAGGGATGCAAAGAAATGCAATGCAATGCGCAAAGGATCATGAGAGGTGATCTTGCAGATCACTTACTACATTTCGGATAGTAGTAAAATCAATTTGTCACAATTTTACGACGCAGAAAGACGTCATATGACGTTATTTCCATTTCATAAAAGAAAATCGGAGTCGGGAGAGGAGATCACGCAAAGGATCATGGGAGGTGATCTTGAATGTACTCAGAGATAGTAGTAGTAGTGGCATGTGATGCAAGAAAGCAACTGTATGAGCTTATGCAGCATCAGCCAAAAAAATAAAATAAAATAAAATAAAATAAAAAAAATCACACCATTCCCTCCAAATGCCTGTCCAGTTCCTCATTAAATTTATTTAACCTGTCAACTTCCACAACGACAGATGGAAGTTTGTTCCAGCAATTAACCACCCCCTGGCTAAAGGCAAATTTCCGTACATCTATTCTACATCTGTCTTTTCTTAATTTGAATTTATGCCCCCTTAGGTTCGTAATCTGAACAAGTGAAAGGATCCCATCAGAATTCAGCGTGCTCAACCCATTCAAGGCCTTATATACCTCAATCAGATCACCGCGCAGGTGCCTAGTCTCCAGTCACTGCAATTTGCAGAACTTAAGCCTCTCTTCGTAAGAGGATCCCTTCATTCCCCTCACCAATCTTGTTGCCCTTCTCTGTACACGCTCAAGTAAATCTACATTCTTCCTAAAATGAGGCCTCCAGACCTGTACACAGTACTTAAGGCGTGGCCTGACCATTGCCTTATACAGAGGGACAATCACCTCCTTCTCCCTGCTAGCAAAATTCCTATATATCATTGACAAAACCCCATGACCTGCCCTGGCAGCCTGTCTGCATTGCTGAGAAAACTTCATATCTGACTGCACAATTACTCCCAGGTCTTTTTCATTTTCTACCACCTTAAGTGTAGTTTCTCTGGGGTTACTTCTACCCATATGCAATACTTTGCATTTGTCAAGGTTAAACTTCAGTTGTCATTTCTTAGCCCATCTGCCCAAATTATCTAGATCCTGTTGCTGTAGCACACTGCCATTACTGTCATTAACAACCCTGCCAACCTTTGTATCATCTGCAAACTTCGACATTAAGCCTGATATACCTTCATCAATATCATTGATAAATATACAAAACAACAGTGGACCTAACACAGAACCCTGTGGGACTCCACTAATAACATTAGTCCACGAAGAGCAGCACCCATTGATTACCACCCTCTGTCTTCTCCCACTTAACCATCCTTTTATCCAGAGTGTGTATAAACTAGCTGGTTCCGTAGATATACGACGACGCTGACCCTGTCGTCAAAGATGTTTACACATAAAACATCTTTGACGACACCTACTAAATTTCGAACAGGTAGAATCGAAATTATGAACGATGTAATTTATGCTCACGCCCGCTACTTACTCTACCGAATCAATGTTAGTGATAAATAGGATACATATTCCCGCTGCTAACTCTATCAAATCAATGTTTGGAAGAGGTTAACGGGAAACCATTTGATCGTAGCCATTTGTTTAATAGTAGGATTGCAACAATACAAGTATTTGTATTGTTACAGTCATTCTATCGTGTTGGATCTTGTTACTTTGTCATACACATGATCATGTTACACATGAAGCGCTAAGAGATCTGCAAGAAACGACGGTATCCACGCATAATACGTTATCTAAACTATGACGGCTGACGATCTCAACGAGTACAAGCGGGAGATGGTAACCCTGCACATTCCATTTAGCAATCAGGAAACAGAGATACTGTCTCAGATGAAATATGTCAAGATCTACGACCACAATGAAGATCTCATATTAGATCGCAAATTGTATGAATCAGACTTGGACATTCGCAAAACTATTGAAATATATAAAACGGGTGTCAAAACAACGACTACGTTGACCCTGACGAAGCATGCGGTAATGACCTGCATAGCGTTGTAGAGCGACTGCGAGAAGAAACCTCTTTAGAAATTTTTACAATCATCCAAACAGCGAGATGAATGACGATCTAAAGCAGATACTTCCTTCAATTAAAACTAAATTAACTACGCGTTATTGTTTTGATTCTATTAATTTTGAAAGCTCGCCTCGCTCAACCGATTCAGCGCAATTGCAAAGAAATGCAACAACTTGACGACCAACGAGGACTTCTGCAACTTAATGAGGATGGCCAATGACAAGCAAAAGATTCTACTCTCATACAGGTATTCTTGACCGGCCCAGCTCAGATGTGCTCAGAGCTAGTTTATATCAGCTCTGAGCTCATCCAGGATCACTGCCTTCAAAATATCCATTTCTCTGGTTACCAAAAGGTTTCTGCCATGGATGACAATGGTTACACCAAAGCAACTAAATGGTATGCCCCAAATCATAGATGTTTTTCCGCAACCAGCTGGTTTATGCCAGGTCTGAGTACATCCAAGATCGCTCCCATGATCCTTTGCACGATATCCTCTCCCCACTCCGTTTTATATGTTATGAAACGTCATTTCCACGTCGCAAAATCGTGATGAATTGATATTACTTCCGTCCGAAATTTAGTAGGTGCCGCCAATGATGTTTACATAAAAAAATAAACACAATGGACTTTAAATAAACCGAGTGTGCGCTCTTTCCATTAAATTTGTTTCCTGAATGCAAATGTCGATTTTGCTCATTTTGAAGGGAAAATTATATTATCAAGTTTAAAGAATAAATAAGAAATTATTTACATAAAGTTATTTATTTCTTAGGAATATGTCCTCTGCCTGGGTGTTATCCAAATGGGTGTCCCAGCACACCGACGCCTCCCGAGTGTTCTGAAGACAGAGATTGTGGCGCAGGAAATGTATGCTGTCCTCTCTGCTGTGGACAGAAGAACTGCTTTACAAATGGTTAGAACAATGCGAATGATATGTTAAATGACGTTTCTTTGTTTGGTTGAGAAGCGCGATTAAATGTACTACTTTAATTATATAATAAAATACAGGTGCTACAAAGTTCCTTCTAGATAACATTTCGAAAAATCTGATATGAAAGCACCAGTCAAAATATCCAAAAATAGTTCAAGCGAAAGTTAGGTTTAAGAGCAACCCTGGCTGGCTCCGAAGCACTGGTGAGAATTGACAACCAGTTTACGACTCCCTTTGACATTAACGCTGGTGTTAGACAAGGCTATGCACTTTCTACTGTGTTATTTAACTTGGTTTTAGATGTGGCTGTCAGAAAATTACAAGTGATTGGACCCAGGCACAAAGACAGTGCAGATCTGAGCATATGCTGATGATGTTGCTATTATCAGTTGAACTAAAGGAGCACTGGAGGAAACAATGCCTGAATAGTGAAGCACAAAGAAGAGGACTTAGGATAAACGAAGAGAAATCAAAATATATGGAAGTCCGGAGAACGGCAGATAACATGGAAAATTTAAGAACCAGCGGCTTCTCGTTCGAGCATGTTCAGAATTTCGCAGATAAAGCAGTCCAACTCTGTTACTAATGAAATTAAGACCCGTATCCTGAGTGAAAAGAGGTGTTTCTATGCACGTAAAAAACTAATGAAGTCCAGAGTATTGAACAGACATATAAAATTAAGAATATACAAAAGTTTCATTAGACCAATACGGTTGTGAAACTTGAACATTAACGAGTAAAAATGAGCAGTTCTTGAGAGAGTTCGAGCATCGAATTTTACGAAAAGTTTTTGACCCGTACAAGACGTTGATGGATCGTGGAGGATCACAATACACCATGAACTTGACCACCTTATTTAGGTTGGAGACATCGTCAGATTTGTGAAGAGCCAAAGACTTGCCTGGGTGGGCATGTTATGAGCATGGATGACAGCAGAACTACTAAGAGTACAATGAAATGGAAACCTACCGGTAGGAGGGCGAGAGAAAAATACCCGCGGAAAAGACGGCTGGATGACGTAGAATAGGACTTAAATATCATGCGAATAAGAAGTTGGATTAGTTTGATTTCTAGGAGGGCTTATTGGTGGAATATCGTTGAGAAGGCTAAGACCCAACCTGAGTTTTAACTCCAGCATAAGAAGAAATGTACGTGAGCTGTTTTGGGTTATAGGAGTAAAAACGATGCATGTATAAATTAATTTGATGAATCTGAAATCCCGTTTGGTGTGTTGAAGGCAGACCTTGTTGGGGTATTGGAGAATTGGTGTCACTCAGACCGAAGGGATGCAGAATTTGAATATGTGTGTAGAGAAAGAACATTTTTGTTACTGATTGTGGATGCGGTACCGAGCTAAATTATGGCAACCCTGCAGTTTTTTGTAGAGTACTTTGCTAAACTCGCCGATCAGTGCAGTGGAGAAATTATTCTGTTGTGTAGTTTAGGGTTATGTTGTTCGTGTTGAGTGATCGGCCTCTTAGCCAAGCAGGATATAGAAGTTGCACTCTGTTAGTTACCGTCTTTGCCCCGTGGAGGCGAGCCGTATGTTATCGTTGTACTTATCTCATTTATAGGTATGGTATTCCACCGTATCCAAAGTTGAAAGTGTCAAAAAAAAATTCGCATGTTTGCTCTTTGTAGATACCAAACGAATTCCAATATAACAAAGGCCTGGAGGACAGATATCCAGCAATATAATTGCGAGAAGATCTGAGTGAGGGGTGTTTAACGCTTTTAAAGGATTGAATAAGCTCAGTGCTGATGGCATTGTTTCTCTTGCTGAGTTGAGGGAACATAAATTGAAATAGAGAAAGGATCGTTGCAGGATAGATGTGCGGAAATTGCCTTCGGCCAGCTGGCAGTTAATTGTTGGAACAAACTTCCATCTGGTGTTATGGAAGTGGGTAATTTCTGAATAAATTCAGGGACGAAGAAAACAAACTATTAGAGGAGATGGTCAGATGAGAGATAATACCAGAATTTTTATTTTTCTGGCTGATTCTCTATATATAGTAGCGTATAACTTGGTTTTCTTACATCGCTTTCCACTTCTAATGCTAAGTTCGATGATACAATGTCATCCTCCACCCTTAAATCCTTATATGAATTACGAATTGATCCTTCTGGAGGAGACTGCGCAAATGAATACTATCAGGACTATTGAATACACTCATTAACTTGTTTAAATATCTAAGGAAATTGTGTGGAGGTATTCGTTAAAAATAGTGAATCAACGATGAAGCATATTTAACTAAATATCGTCTTCACTTAAATATATTTTTACAGACAGTCGCTTATATAATAGAGCAGCTCGATCTCAATACTGGACTGTTAATTAACATGAATTAGGTTGAGTAACTGCACTGTACGTATTCTTATTTCTTTGTAAATTTCGAACTGACTACGGTCAAAAAATCCTGAAGGTCTGCCTTCAGAATTTGTCTGTAGTTCTGATACGATTGCAATATAAAGTAACTTCGATAGAAGTTATTTTAGAGAAATAGTTGTAAAACCGTTTTCAGACAAAAATATTTTCATTTAAATAAATTAACAAAATAGCTGTTATTCTACTTTGACAATAAATTTGAATTGATTTTTTAACTAATGGAAATTGTTTATACGAAAGCATTTATATTATAATTTTATTTTTGCAGTACAGTGATAAAATCTGGATTGCCTCAACTTGATTTTCATATAGAAATTATGGTTATGGTAAGTAAATATCTCTTTCTCTCTCTCTCTGTGTGTGCACAGTGTCAGCTGCATAAATTGCATCACCCCCTTAAAGATTAATATTTCCTTATTAAATCACACTATATGTAAAATTACGTCATCATTGAAGCAGTGTGGCATTAAGGGCTAGTTGCTTCTATGGATAAAGGGATGGTTGGGTGACAGAAAACAGACTGTGGTAATCAATGGACACTGCCTTTCGTAGAACAATGTTATTTGTGATGCCTCCCAGGGTTCGGTGTTAGGCCCATTGACATTTTCAATATTTATCAATGATGATGAGGAAGGTATATCAGAATTAATGTTCAAGCTTGCAAATGATACAAAGATTGGCAGTGTGGATGGCAGTACTAGGCTGACAAGATGGAATGAGAAGTGGCAATTGAGGTTTAGCATTGACAAATGCAAAGTACTGCATGTGGGTAGCAGTAACCCCAGAATGATGTACCAACTGTGTGATACTACACTCAGGTTAGTGGAGGATAAATAAGAGCAGGGAGTGATTGTGCCGTCAGATATGAAATTCTCTGAGCAGTGCAGACAGGCTACCGGAACAGCATATGTGGTTGTGTCAATGATATACAAGACTTTTGGTGGAATTGGTTATGTCACATCTTGGGTAATTCATACAGGTTAGGAAGCATCATTTTCGGAAGAATGTCGAACTGCTGGAACGGGTACAGAGAAGGGCAATGATATTGATGAGGGCAACAAAGGGGTGCTCTTACCAAGAAAGGCTTCAGTTCTGCAAATTGCAGCATTCGGAGACTAGGCACCTGCAATGTGATCTGATTGATTATTAGTTAAGGTTTTAATGACTTTAGCAAACTCAGTGCTGATCAGATTCTTTCTCTTATGCCTCATGTCATTTTATTTTTCATGTTTTTCTTATTCCTCAGACTATGCACATGAGGGGGCATAAATTCAAATTGCGGAAGAATGGTCGCAGCCTGCATGAAAGTTTGCTTTCAACCAAGTGGTTAACTAGACAAACTATTGGGAGGGGGTGGATGGGTGAAATGAACTTTTTTGGCTGTTGCTGTATACGCTCGCTTTCTTCTCTTATTTGTTAGTGCTAATTTTACTTGACAAGGATACCAATTTAAATTATGCTAAAGCGCTTAATTTAAATTGAGAAGTTCATTTTTGAAATTCTGAATTAAATTTTTCGAAATCTTAAGATGATAATCATTGACTCATCACTAATATGTTCAAGCGTTGGTCTTGGTCCTTTCAGGGAAAAAGAAATTAATATTTAGGAATTAGAAATTAAGAAACTTTGGAAAATATGGTCCAATATGTCTGAAGTTTTGAAGCACACACTTCTGTTTCAGCGGTAATTAGACATGGTCTTAATTAAAACTGCTCTGTATATAAAGAAGGACATTTCAACCAACTCTGTAAACTGAGCCTAAAAGAAGTAAGAGATCAAACTGATGAAAATAGTATCAATGTGAGGACTAGCTGTGTTTTACAGCTGTGAAATACTCGTATAATCAAATTCCATATTCAGAAAATACCGCATCTACTGTTAGAAAGGCAATGAGCCAAGATAACCAGATATTCAAGGTTAATTGAACTTTATAAAGAGCATAACGCTCCGGAAAACCCGCAGATTATCCTAGTACCCAGCAAAATGCAGAACAAGGCTGGGACCCGCACGGCGAATTTATTTCTTCTAATCGAACAGAATAAAAAAAAGGGTGATACTACTACATAGCTATCGCACCAACTATTGCTCAATGTAAAGTTTCTCCACTTCCTTAATTTAAAGAGTAAGGTTCACAATACAGTACTGCTCAGAGAACGTTGTATTTCACAGTATGAGGGACATTGAAATGTCCCTCATACTGTGAAATACATATATACTCTGTGGGTGTGAAGACAAGTCTAACATTTAGTGGGAGTGGGGTGGTAATATCCAGTCAAGTTGATTGGCAATAAATAACTAAAGAAATTTTTCAATGCCGATTTTTCATAAATTTTTCGTTCATTTCTTTTCTTCAGGATTCTGTGATGTTTTCCTATGCACAGCTTGCGACACTGGTGCTCTGAAGAAAATAATAATAATAATAAAACGCCTGAATGAATGCACACCCTGTCTGTTGAGATATTTGCCACTGCTGATGTATTCGCCAAACAGATCAATTTCGGTGAAATGTAAAAACCATGTAATTTTTTTTTTGTTTCATCAAAACTGTAATTTCGGTACAGACATGATATTTATAAGACATTTGCACCAAACCACTGAGTGTATACCTTCTGTGAAATAAAATAATTCTAATTGATGTATTTGTTGTCTCACTAAACATATCATATTAATTAGCGAACGTTTTAAAACTGTTAAACCTCCTCATTTCGTCTGTGTGTATGCTTTTCATGTGATGTTATATACTTTTAATTTCCTCTTTTAAAACTAAAACGTGCTAAAATGATTGTTTATAATAAAGCAGACGTGTAAATGCATCCTAACGTCTGAGAAACATATTTTTTTTAGAGAAATATAACCTTTCCATTCTCCCCTCCCCACGCTTTATGTTTATGTCCTGGATATGTGTTTTACGCTTATTATAGCATGCTAAAATATAAGCGCAAAATTGAAACATTCCTCTAAAATATGAAAGTACAGGTTAGCCTATACTCTGACGAGGAAGATCCGCTGTTCTGTGCGATTTCTCTTTTCCACGTTGGTCTAACTATGAAAAATGCCCTTCGGATAACAGGATGTGAACTGCAGGAGGTCACTTGTTTTGAAATTACAACGACTGTTGAATATACGTTACAAAACTGTGATGTTTAAAGTTTCACCTATCCGTTCAGCTAAGTATTCTCTAAAATCTGCTTGGTTTTCAAATATCTTTCAAAAGTGTCACCCTTTTCTGTGCACATAATAAATTCTCATTTTTGAGAGCATTTATTACTCATTAAAATTAAAGTAAAGGAGTTTTCTAACACTTCTTGCCTCTTTCATTTGTCCAAATTCACGCTTCCTATAAGCTCAAGTTTACAGGAAGCTGTACAGTTTTATATTTTAGTGAATTCTGTTAAATAACTTCTGTTTCAAACTTCTTAAAATCAAAACTTTACATTTTAGTAAAATTTCTGAGATAAAGTAGCATAAACCGAATGGAAGTGTAAAAAAATAGTATTTTTTCTTTTTCTTTGAAATAACACGATTTCAATTGCAGATCAAAATAAGCTGTTATTTCTAGACACTCAACTTTTCAAAAAGCGCACACACACGCACACACACACGGCTTATAAACAATAAAAGACAGACTCTGCAGCCCATTTTAAAGGGGAATGTTCATAGCTGTTGTTGTTGTTGTGTGTGTGGAAGATAACATGGAAGTTATCTTCCATGCACCGCCCTGGTTGTCTCTTCACCAAAGCAAGATAACTCATTCATTCATTTCAGCAGGATTATGGCCTAACACAGTTCTGCTCTTAATAAGCTTGGAAACAACCTGCAGTGCACTCACATATTTAAATGCATAGCGGATTCGTCCGTTTAATGATGCTATTAAATTTAAAAACATTAACGAGTTTGACGGAACGGTTGATAACGGAATTTGTCCTTAATTTGGAAATAAGAAGACTTAAAAACACCCAGTTCTTGGCATCGATCTTTCAAGGCAGCGAAAAGCTCCCCATGCTCGTGTACCTATTGCAATTATGCGCCTGAAATCTGTCAGATTTTATTTTCTGCCTCAATCCTGTATCATCGTTTTTCAGTTTCAAATTTAACTATCCAAATAGTCCCCTGCAAGTAAGTTCGAAGATATTGTTAAAGTTTGAATAAAGGGGCCTTTTGAGAGAAAATGATATTAGCAGATATTGCAAATAACGAGGGAATTGGCATACATTTAATGTATAATGGATTCTTTTGCTTTTATTCGTTGTGCGTTAAACTCTGGATCTGATGAAAGCAAAATTGAGCCATATATTTGAGCCTTCAATTTCATATCCAGGTCAGTAGGCTAGCAACATAAGCAAAATATAAAATGCCACCAAATAGTAAGGAATAGATATTTAGATCCAGTACTTCTTATTTTAAGGTTTTCTGAAGGATAATAAAGTTTATATTTGCGCCGTTACAAATATGATTCAATCTGTTAGTCTTTAGCTAGCCTTAGCCGAATGTAATGTGGTTGGTTACATTAATTTATGAATAGTGTTTTCACAAATTCTAAGTTCTATTCACCATTTTTCATATTTTTATTTACACGTGCATTTCATTTGTTATAAAATAACAAACCGTTCTTGAATATGGCCGGAATAATTGGAGGTCCAAGATTTTGACCGTGGAGTTTTGTGTCTCCAAATATATATCATTCGGAAAACCCAGGGAGGAATCGAGAGCGCAATATTAACCAAAATTAAACTGATTAATACTTAATTAGAAAATTACGCAATTTAATAATCAATTTCGCATTTGGGATGCTCACTATTGTAAGCAATGTGAGGACATTAGAATAATGTTAGATAATTGAGTTCCGCACAGTGTAACATGTATTCTAATAAGCAATCGGTCCATCTGCGGACGTTCAGTGTTTTTATTATTTTTTTCTAAGCCAATCATCTCAACAAAAATGAGTGAAGTAATATAAATAAGATACTTTTTCTTTGGAGATAGAACGTTAAGATGCAACGTTTATTTATTTGAATAGCTTTGAATAAATTGGACTCGAGTTTAGTGGCTCAAATATATATCATTCGGAAAATCTTGAGGAGGAATCGAGTTTGTTTTATTGTAATATTAGTAATTTATTTAAAGAAATACGTTATTAAAACTGGATGAATGACATATCTTCTGTGATATCCTTTTCTAATGTTAGTAGCGGATTCCCCAAGGGTTCAGTTCTGAGCCCATTGTTTTTTCAATATTATTGATGGATTTTTTCAGTGGATGAAGGTATATCGGGCTTAATGTCTAAGTTTTCAAGTGATATAAGGATTGGCAGGATGGTTAATGACAATAATCAAGGTCAGCTACTGCAACAAGATCTAAAAAAATTAGACCGTTGGGCTGATAAATAGCAGTGGAAGAAATTGACAAATGTGAGGTACTGCATAAGGATATCAGCAATCCCAGACTTGAATACTAATTGTGGCACCCAGCGTAGTGGAAACCGAAAAAAACTGGAAGTAATTGCGCAGTGAGATATGAAGTTTTTTGAGCAGTGCAGACAGGTTGCCAGAACAGCTCAGGTTTTCTCAAAGAAGTACAGAAAACTTGTTAACATATTTAGGTGGTGAATATTGCCTTGTAGAAGGCCATGGTTAGGTCGCATCTTAACTACTGTATACAGGTCTGGAGGCTTCACTTTGGGAAAGATGTAAATCTGCTAGAACGGTGCAGAGAAGGGCAACGAGAATAGTGAAGGGAAGAAAGGGGATTCTCTTAACAAGAAAGGCTTCAATTCTGCAAATTGCACCATCTGGAGATGAGGTAATCTGATTGAGGTGTTTAAGGCTTTAAAATTCTTGCGCATGTTAAATGCTGATTGGATTCTTCCACTTTCTCAGACTGTACGCATGAGGAGGCATAAATTCAAATTCAGAAAGGATGCTTGAATTGATGCGCGGAAGTCTGCCTTCAGTCAACGGTGGTTCATTCCTGAAAGGGGCTTCAATACATTGTTGTAGAGGTGTTTATTTTAAATAAATTCAAGGAAAAACTAGACAAATTCTTGGGAAATGAACTGGTGACACGGATAATTTTTTTTGGCTGTTTCTTTATCATTATTATAGTAATAATACCTAACATTTAATAGCACACATTCTGTTCGTTTGTTTGTTATTTGGTTTTTAGGAGCATTAGCAACTAAGGCCATATTGTTCCAGGAATATGCGGTGGTCATTCCCTGACCTTTCCGCATCATACGTATTTGGTGGTGACGGGCTCGAACCACGGTCTGATCAAGAAGCGTATGCTACGCACTGCTGCTCCTTCCCACCTGGCTACGGAGGCGCCCGCACACAGTCTAAAATATCTTCTAAAATATCTGAGTATAAAAATATATCTCATTATGAAATTTGGGATATTTAAAAAAAAACACTTGGTTAATGAATGAAAATAGACAGTTACTTGGGAAAAGCGTTATTTTAAGCTATTTTTATTTATTTTTCATGAAATCGGTAATTTATGTGATTCAGTAAACACCATCTTGAAAACTGGGAATTTGGGGTGGGGGACAGATAACATACAACGTTACAACATGGTTAACTTCACTTTTGAATTTTATAAATTCAAAACAGTCTGTTGCTTTGCAATTCTTTGAAAATAGACTAATTATTGTTGAAGGCTTCTCTATGTTTAATGCTATGTTCAAGGAGTTATAGAAATGACTGAATGAAAATTGTGCTGGAAAATGTGTTTATGTTTTAATTCGATTCCAATCCACAAAATGCAGGAATTTTAAAAGTTCTACTTAATTAATAAATGATTAATTAATTGTACTTCATTAATTAATAGAGTGGGCCTTCAGAATAAAATTTGATTAACGAGATAGTTGGTAAATCCTAAAAATGAAAATAAATATAATAAAATATTCCATATTTGAGTTTTGACACCTCATATTACAAAATTAAAGCAAGTTCACCTTCCTTTCGGAAAGTTAAATATTTTTTAGTTTCTTAACTTTTCATGCATGGGAAAAATATTAAAAATAGTTCGTCTACTAGTTCTAGGACCCCTTGTGAGGATGTAGTACGGTGTGAATATATATATCATCATCATCATCATCAGCCATTTTCAATCCACTGCAGGATGAAGGCCTCTCCAGCAACTTTCCAGTTCCTTCTGTTTTGAGCACTGGCCATCCATTTACTACCCACAAACTCATGAATTTCATCTATCCATCTCCGCCTTTGTCTTCCAGGTTTTCTTCTAGCTCCTCTTGGATACCATTCTGTTATTTTCTTAGTCCATCTGTCATCATGTCTTCGAGCTATGTGTCCTGCCCAGGACCATTTTAGTTCTTTAGTTTTGATAAGAATGTCCTTTACTTGAGTTTGTTGCCTAATCCATGTGTTTCTCTTCTTATCTAACAGTCTGATTCCCAATATGATCCGTTCCATTCTTCGCTGTGTAGTTCTCAGCTTCTCTTCCATTCTTTTGGTGAGTGCCCAAGTTTCACTTCCATAAGTCATGGTGGGGAGTATACATTGGTTCATTATTTTACGTTTCAGACAAACTGGGATATTGCTCTTCAGTATGTGACTATATTTCCTGAATGCTATCCATCCAAAATTTATTCTTCTCTTGACTTCCAGCCATTTATCATTATTACAGCTAATGACTTGTCCCAGATAGGTATATGACTCCACCTTTTCAATTACTGCTCCTTCAATCTTTATTTCCCTTTCTGTGGCATACTTGTTCATCATTACTTTTGTTTTAGCCATATTCATCTTTAGTCCAAAATCCTTACTAGCTGTGCATAACTGATTAAGATTTTCCTCTAATTCGTTGGGATCGTGGCTAATAACCACAATGTCACTGCAAATCGTAAATGGTTTAGGTACTCTCCGTTCACATTGACTCCTTTCTGCGACCAGTCTAATCTTCTGAAAGCTTCCTCAAGGGCAGCAGTAAACAGCTTCGGAGATATTGTGTCTCCTTGTCGAACTCCTTTCTCAATTTTGAATTTCCTACTGTCTTTGTCTAGTCTAATAAAGGAGGTAGCACTCTCATATATTTTCTTCAAAATCATAATATATGGGGTATCAATGCCTTGTCTTTCCAGTGCCCGAAACATTGCCTTATGCTGTATGGAGTCAAATGCCTTTTCATAATCCACAAATGCCAGGCATAATGGTGTTTTATATTCATTTGCTTTCTCCATTAGCTGTGATATTACATGAAGGTGATCCATAGTTGAGAATCCTGTCCTAAAGCCAGCTTGCTCTTTCGGTTGATTCTCAACAAGTATTCTGTCTAATCTGTTAGTAATGACCCTTGTGAACAACTTGTAGATGTGGGATAGCAAGCTAATTGGTCTATAATTTCCAATTTCTGATTTATCTCCTTTCTTATGCAGCAAAACTATGATTGCATTATTCCACTGCTTAGGTGTCACACCTTTTCTAATGCACTTTGTGAAGAGCCTTGCCAGTTTTTGTGTTATGTCTCTTCCTCCCAATTTTAACAACTCTACAGTAACTTCATCTTCCCCCGGGGCTTTCTGGTTCTTCATTTTCTTCAATGCATGTTCTACCTCATCAGGAAGAATATTGGGTATGTCGTATGTGTTGCTACTTTGCAAATCATCTTCCCCACTGCTGGCATCATTCCCCTGCTCCTTGTATAATTCTCTATAGTAGTCTTCTGCTATTTGAATTATGCCTTTTCTGCTGTTTATAAGTACACCATCGCTATTCTTCAGTTTCAGTATCATTTGTCTTTCTGTATTACTGCTCATGGCTGCTGATTTAATTCCTTTGTTTTCCCTTAATGCTTGTTCTACTTTTCTTGTGTTAAATCTTCTTATGTCCTCTCTGAGTCTCTTTCTAATGGCTTTGCATAACTCAGTATACTCAATTTTCTCCCTGTCAGTGTTTTTCTTGCTTTTCATTTGTCGTCTTCGGTTCATCATGACAAGTGTTTCTTGACTAATTTTTTCTTCTTTGGATTTCTTTTTCCCTATAGGTTTCTTGGGCTTTATCACTTTCAAAAAGTTGTAATATTCCTCGTCGATATCTTGGTCCTCAGCAGTCTGCAGAAGCTCATACTTGTTCTTAAGTTCCAGTACATACTGCTTTTTCTCCTCTTCTGTTATCTCAAAGACCTTTGTATTATTTACTAGGGTCAGTTTTTTCCTTTCCTTTCCTACATCTATATCAAGTGTACATCTTACCATTCTGTGATCACTTCCAACATTTACCTTATTCAGGACAGTAACATCATTCACAATATATCTTCTGTTAGTGAGGATGAAGTCGATTTCATTAGTAGTTAATCCATTTGGACTCTTCCATGTCCACTTTCTGTTCACCCTTTTCTTGAAAAAAGTGTTCATTACTGACAATCCTTGAGATTCTGCAAATTCCACAAGTCTTTCACCTCTTTCATTTCTTTCACCAATTCCAAAATTTCCTATTGTTCCCCTTTCTGCGCTGTTTTGTCTTTTTCCAACCTTAGCATTGAAGTCTCCCATAATAATAGTGTAGTGGGTTTTCTGCTCATCTAGAAGACTCTCCATTTCTGTATACATTTCTTCAACCTCTTCATCATCATGGCTCGATGTTGGTGCATAAATCATTATAATCTTTAGCTTGTATCTCTTGGAAATCTTGAGTATTAGTCTTGACACTCTTGGTGATGTACTTTTGAATTCCAAAATGTTGTTTTTAAAATCTTTATGGACCAGAAACCCAACTCCACCTTCACTTCTTTCACTGTTTCCATTGGTGTACAGCAGATTTCCACTTGGTAAACTTATAAGTGATTCATTTCTTCTTCTTGTTTCAGCCAAACCGATGATATTCCAATTCACATTTTCCAATTCCTTTTCCAGCTCTAATATCCTGTCTTCACCGATGAGTGTTCTTACGTTATAACAGGCCAAGTTCATTTTCCGTGCATGGCAGCCTGGTCGTACCCAGAGATTCTTAGCACCCTCTGCTTCCACTCTGATCCTCTCGCTGCCGTAAGAGGGAGAGTGAAAGCTGCTGGGGACTGAGGGCCATTTGTTTCGTCGTGCTTTCATGTGCTGGAGGGTTTGGTCTTTTCCTCTTCACGCTGACCAGGCGTCTTGAAGAGAACCACTCTACACGTTCGTTGCCACCTAAGTGACGTAACAGGGCTTACCATCGAGAAGGTGTGCATGAGTGGATTTTAGGGAGGCAGGTCAACCGGACTTCTCCTAAATCTTCTGTAATAGAGAGATATTGGATCCATCAGTGTTTTAGGCTGAGTGTCTAATAACACACAGGATACCTGTTCCCCTTTAAGCCCCTTTATATATATTTTTTTTCCCCTTTAAGCCCCTTTATATATATATATATTTAAGAATATATATATATATATATATATATATTAAAAAAACGTTTATTTGTCATCTGCGGTTCTGCCATTATAATTAAATTTGTGTTTCGTTTGAACCTGGCCAGAAGAGTTTACAGACTTAATTGTACCACAGATATTTCAGATGAGTGTACATTTTTTATTTATTTATTTCTTTTTTGCATGTATTTATATATACAGCAAGTGCCCCGCAGCAGAAAATATTCCACTGTTAAATATGATGAACAGTGTAGACATTTAGCAGTGCCAGATTAAGGCACTGGCTAGTAGGGCCCTTACACGGGGCGCCAATCTTGAAGCTGTGCCAAAAAACAGAAGAACGACGAGGCAAGAAATTTATATGTCCGTAGAAAGAGGGCGCCGAAAAACCTTTTCGCCCGGGACGCGGAAATACCTTAGTCCGACTCTGACACTGAGGAGGATCTTCTCAGCTGAGTAGATGGAGGTAAGTCAGATATGTATATCCTATTCTTGCAGCTCTATCCACTCTTTCCGTGCTGTTTGTATCATGTGAGAGTCTGGAACAGAGGTGGGTTAAATCAAAAGTTGAAGGATTTTTAGCTGTTTTGTCATCGAGTTCATGCCCCTTTTCCACGAATGCCCTGAGTCACTGTTTAATGACGTTATTCAATTTGCAATAGGAGTCTTCTGATTTGGTTTAACGCAAGACGAATCATGCAGAAAGAATTCTGCATTGCTCTAATGGAGCGAGCTGAGAGAGTCCGTATACTATGTATTTTTAAGATGGGTATCGATTCATATTTTCTAAATCTAATTTTACTGCATGTAGTTCCACTGAGAAACTACTATACTCAGGCGGAAGGGTAGCCGAAAGGATAGTTGATGGAAAGGCTTCCGCTGCTCCAAAGGCTAAATATGATATGGAACTATCAGCTGGAACCATCATTGACAAGAAATTAGCATGGTTCTGAATATGACTTGCATGGAGTTGTTTCACATTGAGTTGGTAGATTTTGAAAATAGGAACATTCCAACTCTGTGTTAGTTCAAGAAGGCGTAGGCCTACTGATCGTATTTTGCTAAGATTATTTATATATAGCCCTAGCATTGGTGGATTAAAGAGATATAGCTCAATAGGATGCGTGCAGAAACTTTGTATTTTGGCTTCATACTTAAGTAGTAGTTTTTTTCTGCGGAGGTACATGAGCTTCAATTTCCGACCCATTTAGACTATGGGTCGGAAATGCTCTGAAAGCACCAAGTGCAATCCGCAAAGCGCTGTACTGTATAGAATCTAGCCAGCGCAGTGTACTCCTCTGGGCAGAATCATAGAGAGGAGCACCATAACCCAAACGCAATCTGATCAATGCTCTATATAACAACAGCAAAAATTTACGGCTTGCTCCTCAAGACAGGGTAAATAAAGCTTTTAGTAAGTTAGTAGATAGGGTAGGCAACTGGCGATATGTACAGCCCCCCTCTCCCGCCTATTCCCCTATTACCTCTTTGACGGGTGATGGGCGCATGGAGGATGACTATACAACTATGTTGCTTGACCACGTGTTCGTTCTTATGTTAATTGAACAAATTGGTCCAACCAGTTAAGTGACGTAATGGGATAGCAGATATGGTCGTGGACCGGCTTGGAATGCCGTTTTAAAAACCCAAGCCGGTTTGAGTTTTAAACACCCAAGCCGGCTCGGTTGGCTTGGGTTTTTATGTTTCCTTGTGTTTTTTTCCTCAATCACATTAGGTCGATGTTTATAACTGTCACAGAGAGGGATATTAAAGTGTTTTTGATTGGCGGTTTTTCGGGAAAGAGTATATATATATTTTTTCTGGTTGATACATATTCAACATGCTAAGGCAATGTTAAGCCAAATGTAAATTATTATTTTAATGCGTCAGCATTTATTGATTAAAGCAGTGGAAAAGTAGGTCACAACATATTTCGGTGAGGAATCAGTTATAACGAAAAAAAAAACATTTATTGATTAAGACATTGCTAAGCCAAATGTAAATTTTTATTTTTTAATAAAAATTTTTGTATGATTTCTATGCCGGAATTATTCATAAACTATTTCTGTGATGAACAAACTACACAACGTTTCCCCACATAACTCGCTAGCTCTGCGTGAGTGCGACATTTCAGGATGCAACTAATGATTTTTTTTCTCCTAATATATATATAAATAAATAAATATATTTTCTGTTTATACTCCTGGACGACCAAATGGTCTGAGGAGTTCACAAGATAGACAGAATAGAAGTAACAGCACCGTATTTTAACAGTCAGGGGTTCGAACCCCGGTCAATCAAGGCACGTGTACTTATGCACCCGCACGCATGACCACTCGTCTACGGCGGCCATCATATATATATATATATATATATATATATATATATATATATATATATATATATATATATATATATATATATATATATATATATATATATATATATATATATATATATATATATATATATATATATATATATATATATATATATATATAGACGTAAACAAACACAGTATATGTATATATATTGTGCCCTGTTCGCCCCATATTTTAAACTTAGTTGTAAACAAAAATTTCGCTGGAGGCAATTAGATATTCAATGTACAAGATTTATCCGAATTTTTTCAGCTTTAATTCGACGACGTTAGCCAATTCTTGTTGAATATGTTCCTCAATTTACTTTTAAGCCTCTGCCTTACACCAGATGGGAAAGCATTCAAACCTTTTAAATATCAGATTGGTGACATTTATGATGCGTTGCTTGAAATAAGTGAAAATAAATCCAAAGATGCTGTCGCACGTGTGCAGGCAAAGTCATTAGCGGGCAAAATACGATCGTTCAAATTTCTTTGTTTGACATTAATTTGGCACGACATCGTGTCAAGAATTCCTATTGTTAGCAGCATGCTTGAAGATCCCGAAGTTAGTATGAACACTACCTTAGAATCACTTTATAATTTGAAAAAAAAATTAAGAAGTAAGAAATGATGCTGTAATTTATTTCTATAGAAAAAAATTATCTGAGGAAGGAATATACTGCCCAAGATGATTTAAAATATCTTGTGGAAAACAATTTGACATCAACGTTTACCAATGATAACATTCATTGTGAGGGGCGGCCATTTTCCTATCGCACAACGCGGAAACTACCCTAAGAGCACCTGTGCATATTTGTGCCAAAGTACTGAGTGTATACCTCTATGAAATAAAATGAGTTAATTTCTTCAGTTTATTCTCTCACGAAACATATTGTGCTAATCAGTTAAAGTTTAAAAATTTTCTGTAAACCGGCTATTTGCATGCTGGTTTATGTTATGTGATGTTATATTCACATAATATCACTGACTGCAATATATATATATATATATATATATATATGTACACACACCTTTTAGCTTGCTCGCTTTTGAAACCAAAACATAAATACTTGGAATTTAAGAAGGAAGATTTAGTAAATATGGACAATTGTTATAAAAATCTCGAGGCATTGCTTTGACGAGTTTTCCATTTTCTGCTAAACCGCCCGATCTTTGCGGCTGTGTCCTGGATTTCAGCTTGCTGCCGTGTTTCCATTTTAGCGTATTAGGACTGTAAGCGTAAAAATTGAAACCTTTAGGGAAAATATGAAATATCAGGTTTACCTATACTCCACTCTTTGTCCAGGAGGAAGGTTGTTCTGCGCTGTTTTCTCCTTTGCACGTCTGACCTAACTATAAATAACGCATTGCAAATGACAGGATGTGAACTGCAGGAGATCGCCTGTACTGAAAACACAAGGACTGTTGAATATATTCCGATGTACTGCACGCTTGAAAAGTTCTGGTGTTTGGGGTTTGAATTGTCCAATCAGCCATGTAATCTATAAAATCGGGTTGGCTTTCGAAAAATTTTCTTACACTTTCCCAAACTTATTTCTTCTTTTTTTCTTTGCATGTGTATTTGTGAAAATTCTGCTGCCACCTGTATTTAAGGAATTTCAGATTGCAATTTTTGCTTTATTTCTTGGTGTATAATAAACTCGATGCATTGTTTGATATGATATTAACGTTTTGATTTTTTTTAGCTTTCAGCTATCGTCATAATAACTTTTCTTAAATTGTATACAGCACGTCAGTTCACAGAAACTCATTAGAACTGTAATTCGTTACTTTTGAGAAGGCGAGGACTTCCTTTTACACTCTTTGACTTTATAAAAATAAAATAAAAACAGAACAGTTCTGTACCGGGTACATAATGTGTCCTGCCGCTAGCATATTTAATGTGTTTTACATTTAAGAATAATTGGCAGTCGTTAAAAACGTTTTAATTTTCAGATAAAAATATTCATGGATAATAATATAACAATGTTTTTTTGGTTTTTTTTATTAAGTTAAGGAACAAAAAGTTGTTTAGATTGGAGCAAGCGAGAAACTAGACTTACTTCCATTTAGCAATATGAGGTGGAAAAATTCAAATAGGATAGTCTGATGAATATGCGACATTTATTTTTATTTTTATGATTGAATACCATCCAGTATTCAATCATAATCAAGTGTGGTCAATTATTAAATCAGTTTGAGTTAATGATCGACCAGATTAATTTCATAATTCTCCATTACCGATAATCTGTAAAATTACAAATGCGCATGCGCAACAACCAGTAGAGGAACATGGCACTCAGTAGAGAGGAGCTATGTCAAGAAACAGTAATTATCGCACCCTATCGTACATGCTCAGTTATGTTGTGATCACGATGGCGGTAATTTAAGATTGTTTGGTGGCAAATTAATTGACGTGAGAGAATAAAGACTCATCTGTAGTACACTTTTATTCGAAGTTGTTCTCATTTCCCTCGGTTCTCATTTGAGACTGATTTACCATCTATTGATTTACTTTCGGCAAAAAAACAACATTTTAACTTTCTTTACGTCCTTCTTCTTCCTATCTTGCTTGCCACTTTTGCAAGAATTTCACAAATTACTCTTTCTCTCAGTATTAAAGCTTTCAATCTGAAACACTGGTAGTTCTATCAGGTTAGGCATGTTCTAAGTTCCAAAGCAACTAAGGCTATGAGGTGTTATTATTGCGTCCGTAATTGCGGGTATTCTTCCCAGGACAGGAGAGAAATTGAGAATAATAATAAAACAAGTGCTTCTCGTTGTCACAGAAGTCATCCCACGTACAGTTTTTCGTTTTAAACAATCAGCGGTTAATATGTTAAATGCAGACTGTTTTAAAACTCGGATACAGGAAGGACGTATTACTTTTGCATTCGCTGAGAGTGTGTCAGTGTTAAGTACGTGCAGAAAATTCTGCCCTATTCGTGAAGCAGATGGCGCTTCGGATTGTTTCTACATTACATTATCCACGCATGCATTCTGAAACAACAGAGTACTCTACAGGTATTGAGGCTAGCAATACGTTGCGCAGAGGAAAAGGCGTTAAATTTCACCTTGACTTATACGGGTGAATTGTAGTCGGACATCTCATCTCATCTCATCCTTTTTATTGCTGGAAAATCCACGCTAGAAAAATAACCCCCTCTGCCGAAGAAAAAAATTAACGGTAAGGATTATATTTTGTTGCTAAAAATTCACAAAATCATAATATAATATTCATACTTCAACTGGTTCCTTCCTCTCATTCTTAATTATCAAAATTATCAATAAATCATTGATAATTAAGAATGAGAGGAAGGAACATTTTATAAGATCATAAAGACAATTTTATCGATGATGTTCTGACGTTCGATGTGGAGTAATTTTCATTTAATATTAGTTTCTCAGATGGATATTTTAAAATGAAATTCATAAAGAAAAAACTGAGTTTTGAACATGTGGACATGTGTTTTTGTAATGGGCGGCACCTAGAACGTCAGTTCATCTCCGCCTCGTATCTCTGTGAAGAACAGTACCACTGTAGAAGGGCCAGAAATTAGTAGTGTATGTTTGTGTGTATTCTGTGTGTGTTCTGTTGTTGTGTCTGACCGCTTGGCTACCCAGAATCATCAGTCACCTGAACAGATGATTCTGGGTACTCGTCCACACCACGGGAAGGTGGGCTAGTCTCAATGGAGCTCGCACTGTCTCAATTCGAGGCTCTGACCCACCTAATGTTGGCAAAAGATGGGCCAGATTCCTCTGGGGGCCCACTCCAGAGGATGGAAAAAAAAAATTCCCCGTGGTGTTAAAAAAAAAAATATATATATATATATATATAAAATAATAATAATAATAATAATAATAAAATAAAATAAATAAATAATAATAAATAAAATAATATAAAATAATAATAAATAAAATAATATAAAATAATAATAATAAAAAAAAAAAAAGGGAATGTTGCTCCCTATTGAGCAGCTCCACCAGACAAAGGAGTAGAATTATTCGTAGCCGTATAACTAATTCTTCTTCTTGTGAAAACATTAGATGCAAACTGCTGAAGAGCAACATAAGAATTCTTGTCTCCCACCAGCAAAGTTTCATGCCCATGAGAGAGTGTAGAAACTGATGAACGAAGAACATCTCTAAAGTCATTATAGAGCGGACATTCAAATAAAATGTGGCTCCAATTTTCATTTTCCCCGCATTGACAAGCTTCCGTTCTAGAAAGACCAAAACGACATAGTTTTTCGTTAAGAGATCCATGCCCCGTTAAGAGGAAGGATGTGTATATAAGTCTAAAGAGAACTAAACAGGTTTCTGCTTTACACGAAAGGTCACCTCAGGGAAAAAAGTCCTAGTAGCAGATCCGACAGATGACGTATCCCAGCGGGTCTGCCACAGATTTATCATTTCATTCCACAAACGATTACGTTCTTGCTTAATATCTGAATTAATATTCAGAACCAAACCCATAAATTCAGTTGATAGTTGTTTTTTTAACCTATAACAAAGACCTCTGTAAGCTACGTGAAGGTCCAATGGCAATACACCTGCAAGAACCTGCAGTGCAGAAGTTGAAACAGTTCGACAAGCTCTTAACATACATAATAATATTGTGCGTTGCATAGTAGCCAACTTCAATCGAAATTTAACAGTTCTAAGCCTGTGAAACCATACACCTGCAGCATAAGTAGCCATAGGAAGGAATACGGCGTTATAATAGATTCTCATGGTACGTCTAGAAAGTCCCCAGTCTGAACGAGAAAGTTTTACAATAGCACCAGTGAATCTTCTGATCTTTGTTGTTACATTATTTAAATGAGAGACAAAATTAAGCTTTGAGTCGATTGTAATCCCAAGTAATTTAGTTTCAGAGACAAGTGGAATCATGTTATTATTAATCTTCACTAAAGGGGGTCGTTAAGGGTTTAAATGTGATCCAAAGATCATCATTTTAGTCTTAGACGAACTTATTGTCAATTTATAATCCACTGTCCATTGGAATAAATTTTGTAAGACATCATTGGCATTACTTTCGATAGCAGATCTAGATGAACCATGAATTAAGATAGTAAGATCGTCGGCATAAGCGATGATTTTGGTACTACTGAAACTATGGGAAATCCAATCCTGTAATACCATATTCCATATAAGAGGCCCTAGGATAGACTCCTGGGGACACCCTCGTGAAACTTCTCTAGACACCTCCTGAAATTTAGATTTCACTAAAATGTGACGATTACTGAAATAGCTTGTGAACAGGTGGTATAGTTGCTGAGAGCATCCAGCTGATCGTAACCGTTCGAGAGCACTCTGCCACCATAGAGAGTCAAAAGCGCCCTCGAAATCAACAAAGGTAGCTAACGTGTACTTTGATGTTGAACTCTCAATGCTGCCAGCAAATTCAACAAGTGCATCTTCACAGGACTTCCCTACACAGAACCCGTATTGATTAGAGGACACCATATTTTTCGACTGAAGAAGATCAGTAACACGCAGAGTCATTAGACGTTCTAGAAACTTTCCAAGATTTGGCAAAAGTGCAATAGGCCTATAAGATCTAGGATTTAATGCTGGTTTATCTGGTTTTTTAATCAGTTTTAAAAGCGCAATTTTCCACATATCAGGAAAGAGACCTTCTTGAAGACATTTGTTAAAAAGTAAAAGCAGTACTTCTGGACGCAATTTGAAAAATAGCAAAATAAATGTATTTTCAACCAGGTCTATCCCTGGACATTCCTTAATATTAATCTTTTTAGCAACAGAGGTTAACTCATCAATGTTAATTCTTCTGTCTGAATATTGGTGGTATAAAGCGAATTTGCAACTCGAATATTTGAATGTACAACAGAATCAGTGATTAGATCATTCACCGGGAATAGTCTGTCAAGAATAACATTAACTGTATTCATCCAATAACTGTATTCATCCAAAAGTCTCCAGGAAATCTTCTTTCACAGTGCCGTATACATCTAAAGAGTGAATCTTATTACGAGCTATGTTATAAATAAGACCCCAAGGATTATCATTACCAGCTTGAGTTTTGAACAGATAGTTTATCACACTTATGATAAGATAGGGCAACTTGGGATTCAAACACGCTTTGGGAACTAATATTTAAGTGACACTTTGTCCGCCACGAACTCCTTTACAGTTCGTGGTGCTGTAGGGCGTGGCCGTAAAACTATACTTAGACTAGGCGTAACTAATACTTTTTGTTCTTAGTGTAGTTAAGACGTTTTTGCTAATCTTATTTTACCTTAACATGTTCGCCTAATGGTATTTTTTTGGTCTGGTGTCAATTTTCACTCTTCTGTTTTCTCTAGTAGTATTATAGGACAAAATCTCGTATACCCTCAGAATAGAGAAAGAGAAGTCCACTTCCCTTCTTCATCCTGCAGGTTGGATTTTAGCGTTGTGATATTAACATCGAGAAATTATGCAAATAATTTACTCGACGCCGCAATGAACTTTTAATCATACTTTAACACTAACTCTATCGCTCTCTGGTTGAATGAGAGGTTTTGACAGAGAAAAGAGAAACATTTATAACACAAAACATAACATGATTTATTACAAGAAACAATATACACACTTCACTCTTTCCATTAGTATAGGCTTAATATAACACTTCATGCTCGCCAAAATATTCAAGTAATCTATAGACAAAGTTGTGTGTTTTTACACTTAAAATATAACTTCTATGAACTAGAAAGAAACCATTTTATCATCATCATTGTGCTTACAGACACTTTCATACTTGTATCATTTCGACTTACCAGCTTAAGTTATCGCACTGGCCCAATCAGCAAACGATTCCTGATTCCTCAGTCAATTTGGACGACTCTGGGCGTTCTCATCAGAAGTCGGCTTCTTCCTTGGGTGGGGCTCACTGGATCTCCTTGTCACGATCTCGTAGTCTTTACCACACCTTTTCTCACTCTTAACTTTCTCTTCCCTTCAACCCCAACTGACTCACGAGCATCCATTTATATGTACCAAGTTCTCCCAAACTGTTTATTCAACACTACGCTCTCATTGGGGAGATCCAAGTCTTAAGACACTCGGTCGTCACATGATGGAATCTTAGTCAAAGGGTTTCAGTCATTACTTAACTAGTTACCCCTCATCACGTCATGTATCGAATATCCCTGAAACGTATGTAGCCACTTTTCCATATCTACGTTTTAGGTAAATGTACAGCTATAGCATACATCTGTGCAGAGCTTACATAGGCTTTGAGGTATTTCAGATATCTATTCACGTGAAAATCACGGTTTCTTATCCCATCTCTTAGTCCTAAATTCACATTCCAGCCCTTCCGATGTTTATAGAATCTAACCCTTTGGACCTGTAAGTGCCGAGCCGAAATAGCTGTTGCTGGCTAACAAGTGTAGATTTTTAAAACACATCTGTATTGCACAGTTATAGCGAATAATTTTCCATCTTTTTTACAAAAACATACACCCTTTTATTAATGACATTTAATCCGTTTTACTCCTTATGTTATTAATATTAATAACCTCTCTAGGTTATTAATAAATTGAAATTTTGAAAGGTATGGTAATTTCGGTCATTACTTAACCGTAATTAGAAAAAACAGGGGGGTGGCTGAATTAACGCTATAACAACTTGTAAGTTAAGTGGACTGAATTTTGGAGAAGTTCGGACGTTCTGCTGTAACCAATCCTCTGCTTGCACCTTCGCTGTGGTGGGACTATTATAAATGTGTGAAATTTCTGAATTACTGCACCTGGTATACTGGAGGTGACCATCTAGGTATGTACCAACGGAAGCAGGGGTCAAGGCGTGACATCTACACCACAGAAGAATGCCGCCCCTCTGTGTCTCTAGGAAATACTAGGTGGTAGATGAATATCATCAACCGATGCAATAGAACCATTCTGCTTATCGAAGGCTTGAATTGGTGGAAATCATGTTTATTCTCCAGAGCAAAGCTCCAGCAATACCCATCTTTCCTATAATGAAGTATGATGGATAGCTTTTGAGGTTATGATGGGTGGGCATGGCAAGATTCAATTTTCCTTACATTTCGATGGCAAAACCAGGCTAGGCTGATCCAGTGTATAATCTCTAGGAAAGATTATACGCAGCTAATGACTGAAAGGAATTCGACCAGTGTGTATGGGGGAACATTGTCCACGGCATGTTATGTTGAGAAACTGGGCATATTCTTGCTATGTGGACGCAACATAGCTAAAATGTTCATTACTTCATACAATATGTCTCACCTCTACTTTCACTTTATTTGATGAATGCATCATGAAACGTCAAACTAATACACTGCTCAACAAAATGAACAGAACACGCAGAAAACCTGGTGTAACTCGTGCAGCTTGCGATGAAGCAGAACAAAATTTAGCATGGTCGAGTACCATAGAATGAGGTACTCCACCATAAAATGAGTCCAACTGTAAAACAGGCCTGACAGCGGTGAACCATGCTCGATATAAGGGTGTCTATAAGATTCTGTGGCAATGAATCACCAAGAGCGTCTCGCACATGTTCCATCAGATTTAAGTCTAGTGATCGCACTGGCCACGGCTGACGTTGGATAACTTCTGTTTCAAGACATTCTTCCACCACTTGAGCTGCATATGCAGTGGTGTTGACGTGCATGAAAATAAAATCTGGGCCAACCGCATCCCTAAAAAGTGACACATAGGGTTCGAAGATCTGTTGTCGGTACCTCTGCGCAATTACGGGACCCTTATCAAAAACATGAAGACGGGTTCCGCAGTTGATGATTATTCCGCCCCACACGAGAATTCCGCCAGCACCGAAAGTGTCCCTTTCTCTAATGTCGGAGAGATTCCTTGTTGTCTCCAGCTGAACTGACATCTAGAAACTGTTTGTAAGCTTAAATGGGACATGTTCATGGCACAAGTTTTGACAAAGCTCTGCGTTGGTCTGAGTTTAATGGGATAAAAACCAGTGTCTTCCTTCCGTAGAGTCCACTTGAATCTTCCTTCTTAACAGAATCCCGTTGAAAATGTTTTCGCCTGTAGCCACAGCAACCTTCAGAGACAGTTGATGACAGGATATAGTAGGTTTCTATCTTGTTGTTAGAGCCAGATGACGGTCTTTTCTGGTTGACGTAGTCTTCGGGGACCTTGGTCAACTCTTCTTGTACTCTCCTGAAACTGCTCTCAGTGCTGAGACGATGCTTCGTGACACACTAAAATAACGTGCCGGTTTTGCTTCAAAGTCTTCCAACGGCTCGCAACTCAAAGAATCATCCAAACGATGAAGGCTTGATATTCTGTGCACTAGAGGTGTGGGTATCGCGCTGAGCAAGCCAAAAAAAAAAAAAAAAGGGGGGGGGGAATGAAGAACGTGAATGATAGCAATTCTACTTCCTTGTCCCTGGTCCTTCTCCTCGAAGCTCGTCTTAATGCCGCAAGCCAATAATACCATCTGATACGAAGATGGCATACTAACTTTTCAGTATGGCAGTGAGTAACCTTCTAACTTCTACACGAATGCAGCTGTTCCCAAAGGTTCAGTTCTTTCTTCAGCCCTTTACCTCAGTCATTAATATACAAGAGACAAGTTAAACTTCAGCAAATCTCCTATCAAACTTATCTTGTACAGGGCTAAAAATGATCAACGATCTTCCAACCAGAGATAACAACCAACTAGATCTCATTCTTGCCTCTTTTCCTTGCACACCTGATTACCCGCCAGAAACTTATTACAGGATAGCTTATTCTAGAGCGTGCGCAACATTTAACAATCAGAAATTTAAAGGAATTAAGCATTATATGGATATAACCCTTCGTAGAGAAAAACGCCCCTACTCATTGCGGCCTTTTGATTTCCCAGTAAATCTTGAACCTGAGCAGTTCCGTGTTCCATTGTTCCGTGTCTGAGGGAAATCTAGACTTCATATCTAGATTTCCCTCAGACACGGAACAATGTCCTGATCTTCATAGACCAACAACTGGAATCACGCCTGACATTGTCTGCAGTATCAATCTCCAGGAAACAGCTTATTGCTGCCATTAATTCCACACCAGCTTCTGCTATGGCAGGTGCGGAAGGAATCCGCCAATTCATTATCAAATGTCCTAGCCGATATATTTTGGATCCCTTTCTAACTATTTTAATGTTGTTTTTTCAAGCCATTTCTTTCCCCAGCAGTGGAACATCTACTTTGTGAAGCCTATACCCAAAATTTTATCTCCTACGCTTCTTAAGCATTGCTGGCCAATCTCCAATGCCGCAAGGCTTCTCAAACTCCTTGAGAAGGTAATCTTCCCCATTCTAACTAAACAACTTCTTCCACATCAGCCTTCTCAAATCCATTACTCCCTTCCTCATAGATCCACTGTTACTAATCTTTTAGCCACCACCAGCTCTCTATCCTCTCTGCGTTTGAATCTCAAGCAGAGTTTGCATTCACCTATGTAGACCTTGAAGCAGCTTTCGTCTCTGTAAACGTTCCTGCAATACTGAAGCTACTTTCAGACCACTATCAGATCAAGGGAGACAATCTACAGTTCCTTATGTCACTCCTTCAAAAAAAAAATCCAACTTACTGTTCATGGGCACGGCACATATACAAGCGAAGTATCTCTTCAGGCGTGTCACAGGGTGGTGTCTTGTCTGGACTTTTGTTTACAGCACTTATTTTCCCACTTGTTGAGTCCAGCCATGATACTTTATGTTATGCAGATGATATGAAGCTCCTCACACCAATTTCTCCCTATGATGATCTTCTCGTGATAACAGCATCAATTAATCATACACTCATTGAATTTGAAAATTGTTCGGATTAAAAATAAACCCAGAGAAATCTCAATTTATGATATTCTCCTTAAAGAAAACTGCTTCTCATAATTTAGCCAATTCTGTGTAATGCTTCTATTCCCATCGTCAATACGCATACTGATCTCGGGGTTGTGTTTGATCCTAAGCTCTGCTTCAGTTACCACATAGATAAGCTGCTCACCCAGGCAGCTCGACTCTGATGAATTGCCAAACAGCATTTGCGTTATATTAATAAAGTCACAATTACTAGAAAATTTATAAAACCACAGTATACTTTCCGCTTTTATATGCTGCAGAGGTATGGTTATCTGCTGCCCCTAGCACAATCAAAAAAAAAAAATCATACTTGAATGGAGATCCAAATTTTTCAGATTATAACACATTGAATTCCACCTTTCAGTTTGAGAAACAGCTGCACAAACAGCTTCAACTTCTCGAATATCCTCCACCAATTCTTTAAATGATAGGCTTTCAGTTCTTCTTAAACTTGGTCTTATAACTCACATAAGAGCCTACTACTCTTGCGGACCCTGGTGCCAAGCGAATCTTGAGGCCAAGCGATCTTCCCTGTGATTATATTAGAGAGATAAGTTTTTCCCTTTGAGTTCAGACGTTTTTTCTTACGTTATTCATATATATAATATATGAATAACGTAAGACGTATATAAGTCTAACAGGGACAAGTGGACAGTCGAGTTATTACCCACACAAATACAAAATAGCCCTGAAACGGTGCCATCTGGGTGGTGGTATCCATCTGAGAATAAGTAACATTAGTCTTCTCCTCAGGTGAAGCGTTGCTTATTCGAAGTAGTGCAATATCGTGGCAACTCATTGTGAAGGTATTCACAATATGAGATATAACTTAAAACGATGCCGCTTTGCTAATATTCTGTTTATTCAGATTTGGCTATGTATTATTGATGCTTTTGCACTATACTTATACATAGTCTAGACTTTTTCATAGCTCCAGGCTTTAGTCCAAAACGCTTTATACTCTAGTGAGAAGGTAATGTCTAACTCTCAATCTGTTGAACTGTCTGCCTAGCTATAGAATACCAGTCCGGGTTCGCATCATAGTTTATCATTTATCCTTCCCCCTAATACTTGCGAACATCCTTCTAACACCTATGTTAATCTCAGCATTTTTCTTCAGAATGTAAGAAGTGTAAAAAATAAACTGTCTACGCTTATAGCACTTTTGGTTGAAGAAACTCGTGACATAATTTGTTTAGTTGAAACATGGATGCAGGAACCTCTTCAGGATGTTTTTATACTGCCGAAAAATCTCAACTACACGCCATGCATGACATCTAGGATTAATCGAAGAGGTGGAGGGTCAGCAATTATTTTAAAATCCAACATTAAAGTTATTAACACCTACAACACCTGTTCCTGCAACTTTGAAGGAATTTCTCTTCTGATCCAAGTTAAATATTCACTGCTTCAGATATATAATATTTATATTCCGCCTGGACCTACTGATGATATTATTAATGAAGTAATAACCTGCATCACCATTGTTCATAAGCCTCAGTCTAACATAATTATAATGGGCGACTTTAATCTCCCCCTGCCCAAATATAATTTACAAATGAAGTTGCTGTCTGACTCCTTCTTAGTTCTAGGAGCTAAAAATATCAACGTCCCTGTTACAAGAGGTAATCCAAGCGCTTGATCTTGTTTACTCTAATCTTCAACTTCAAGAAAAATGTAGAAGCAACATTACATTTAGAGCTGACCACAAAAGTATACAACTGCAAACAGCAATTTGTTGTGGGAATCCTCGCTCCCCCCTCTGTAAATCACCAAAAGAATATCATCAATTAAATTCCTTCGGAAAGAAAAGTTTTTACAACTCTTGAAATATTACCCGTGGGAGTTTCTCAAAAATATACCTATTCAGGACGCCACGTTTCTACTAATAAAATGGTTGAATCAATTAAAAACAGAGTCAGCATCCAAGCTCGTAAGGCTTTCTTTTCAATCCAAACCTTGGTTCAAATCCCATCTAAAACTATAATTTAAAAGGAAACAAAAATGCCACAGGCAATGGAAGAAGTACGGCACTTCATCAACATACAAAGTATAAAAAGAGCAGAGCATAGTTTCAGCTCAAAAATATTCAGGCGTACAAAAATTCAGGCTTGAAGCATAATAAAAGAGCAATTTCTTCAAAAACAAGAGCTACCTTGCAGCATGACCAGACTTTGGAATGGATAAAATTCACTATTGAAACATGCAATTTTGACATCTGCACTGAAGATATGCAAAGCAGGTTTAAAGAATTCAATTCTTATAAACACACAAACAGCGTGCAACATAAAATGCTTCCTAATCAAGCCCTGCTAATCAACCAGCTTGTAAACAAGAATGCAGTTCAGAAAATTATTAACCAATTACGAATTGATAGTAGTGAAGGCCCTGAGGGCATCCCTAGTTTTATTCCAGCTATTCCTCCATGACTATGGAAGACTTTTAGAATTACCCTGATTCCAAAACAGGCTAGTAGTAATAACCATAGAAGCTATCGTCCAATTGCTGTATCGTCAATAATCGCTAAAATTATTGATAAGATCATGCTGCCATATCTTCAGGATGCGATGTTTGCTAATGCACCCGACAATATGCATTTTGGTCCTAGAGGGCTCTCTACAACAACAAGCCTAACTGACACCATTGTGCGCATCCAAACGGCGTTTCAGGATAAAGCACAATGCGATGTCTTTTACTTAGACATGAAAGGTGCTTTCGACAACATTGATCACAAGAAAGCCATTGAGTACTAAAAAATCATTTCCTCATTGACACAATGGTTATTCCTCAAGGAGGTGTTCTCTCCAGTGTTATATTTTCAGCTTCTCTACAACCACTTCTACAAGAAAATCCAAATTTGCTTTCTTATGCCGATGATTTAAAGTTGTTTATTAATTCCAAATTCTGTGATGACATTGCCAAGGTTAGCCATGATGCCAATTTACAGATGTGCAGAATCATCAAGTATCTAAAGAATCTCAATCTGATTATAAATGCAAACAAATCTGCTCAATTAACTTATTCCTTACAGAAACAACCAAACCACACAGAAATTAAAATTTCAGATGTTTCATTTCCAAATGTATATGCTCACAAAGACCTAGGAGTCGTTTTTGACAAAAATCTTTCCATTAATTCTCACTATGTATACGTTGCTAAAAAAATTCAAAAAGCAAAATGGCTGATCAAGCAAGAAACGGTGGCGATTCAAGATAGAAAAACAGTCATAAACCATGTTCAGAGATGCATTTTTCCCATTCTGTCTTATGCCTCCGAAATCTGGTCTGGTGCTCCTCAAGTTACCGTCAAGAAATTGGGTTCTTAGATGGCTGAACAGTAAACGTCGTTTTCCCCATACAATATCCAGGCAACAGCTTTATAAAAACTTAAAAACTAAGCCTCTGCAACATATGATCAACGAGTCTGGAGTCATGCTTCTTACAGGCGCCTCCGTAGCCAGGTGGGCAGGAGCGGAAATGCGTAGCACACCCTTCTTGATTAGACCGGGGGTCGAGCCCGTGACCACCAAATACGGAGGATGCGGAAAGGTCAGGGAATGACCACCGCATATCCTCGGAGCAATATGGCCTTAGTTGCTAATGCTCCAAAAAACCAAACAACAACAACATGCTTCTTACAAAGTTAATTACCTCTGCAACCAATTCACCAAATTTAGCCAACATAATAGTTCCCACCAACAGAGAATACTCAAGAAATCAACAACAATTCAAATCCAAACCCTCGAGACTAAAACAAATGGACAGGATGTCCCCCAATGCATCCCTTCATCTCGTAAACTACCACACAACATTGATTGTAAGAGGTTGCTCAACTCTGAAGCCTACAAGAGTCTCATTTCCAATCAAATTATGAGAAATACAAACAGCTGCCTGCCTGCAACCCATCCGAGAGCCAAATGTGATGTTCTGCAATATATATTTTTGATCATTATAATTCATATTCGTTGTTAATGTATGTATAGAATATGCTATGTATTTATTTTAATATTTGTCTCCTTTGTACTGAATGTATGCCCTTAGCCTAGTGCTGTGATGGGGTTGCTGTATTTGCAATAAATTAATATTTATTTATTTATTATCTCATGAGTAGCCATGTTAGGATCCTTAGGTCCTGTAGGGGAGATCTTCTTTCCAGGTTACCGACCCCCCCACGAGGAGGCAGAAGCAGTGCCACAAGGGTAACTAAGTGGCTGAGTTAGTTTGGTTAGTACTATTAAAGAAACAGAAAGGTGAGTTTCCTTTCTGGAATTCTGCCTAGTTCTTGAAGTGAAAGAAGTTACGCAATACAACTAAATAATGTAAAAACTGTATTTAAAGCCAAAAGAAAATTATTCGCTTTGCACACGAAATATAGACTTCGCTCACTGGAAATCGCTTAGCACCCGGGGCTGCGGTAGGGGCGTGTTCAGGGGAGGGAAGAGAGGGAATACGCCCTCTGTTAACCACGAGTATAAAAAAACACTCAAAACCCTGGTCGTCTGGTCATCATGCCCTTCCCTTTACGACGGTGATCAGCGGTTTTGTTTTCATAGTGCAACAAACGCTGTATTGTTTCATAGAGAAGTAGAGCTTCAGGTGTCTGATAACACCTGATACGGAAAGATGAAATTTCGAATCACCCTATTCAGATCAGATGGATGCGAAGAACACCTTGAGAACTTAATGCACTCCAGTGGCATAATCTGCTATTGGAGTGCATTAGGCTAACAATGAATTTTCGAAGAGTTGGAGTTATCCTGCCACTGTTTCTCCTGGCATATCCTATAACCTTTGATGTGGAGATTGGGCGAAGAACAATGAATGCCAATGCCTACCTTAACATTTCGGAAATTTCCTGCTCCTTAAATTGCCGCAGACTGTCTGTTTCGACAGTACAATATTTTACCATCCCGCTGGTGACGTTTGACAATAGTTCATGCGCATGAACATACAAGGGTTGGAATGGCCTACACAGAATTTCGCTTTGAATTTCATGGAACATCTATGAGAATAATGGAAAGTTGAATGATTGGTTGGTTGGTGTAGGGTGTTTTAAGGATCACAGAAACTTAGGCCATATTGGGCCGTATATAATATGTCTGTAAATAGCGCGTGTTCTGTGGTCGAATTGATGTTTTCTGGGGGAAAAACCCGAGTTTCGCTCACCTGAGACCGTCCAAATCAGCCACGTTGTGGAAAAGACCCATAAAAATTCCTCGCTTCATTGGCGGGATACTAACTCAGGTCCTTTCCGCCCTGAGTGTAGAGGACCTGAGTTGTATACCAACTGTGATACTCACGAGGGCTGGAGAGTTGGGTGTGGGTCAACTCTCCAGCCCTCGTTTCTGCGGAAGGTCAGAGAATTGGAAACATCTTTTCGAATGCAGGTTGTACTATGACTTAAGAACGACCCTGCTGCAGGCTGTGCCAGGTATCTCAGAACAGCAGCCAGAGCTTCTACTACACACAGCTGAAAATCTAAAGACATTCCAATCCTATGCATCCCAAGTCTTTGAACGCAGGAAGCAGAGCTACATAGTTGTAACTGCACCTAACAATACCTCTTCAGTGACTTAAGTGTTCTATATTCGCATGCCACCATCTTCTTCTCCTTATTATTTTATTTTTTTTTTTTTCACGTACTGTCTGGAGTTCCCACTCTAGTGAAGCCAGTTTATTTATTCATTTATTTTCATTTCGTTCATTTATTTATTTTATTTTGTTATATTTTTTCCTTTTCTTTTCCTTTATTAAATTATTATTTTTCTTATTTATTTAATATGTTCTTCACCCGCTCTGCCCTGAGTTCCCACTCTAGCACAGCCAATTTATTTACTTATTTTATACCTATTTTTTTCCCACGCGCTCTGCCTTGAATTCCCACTCCTAGTGCAGCCAATTTATTTATTTATTTCATTATTTTTATGTTTATTTCTATTTTTTTTCCCACGCGCTCTGCCTTGAGTTCCCACTCTAGTGCAGCCAAAATTTATTTCATTGTTTTTTTCTTATTATTTCTTTATTTTTTATTATTTTTTTTTATCATTGTTATTTAATATATTCTTGATTATTATTTAATATATATATATATTTTTATTAATTAATTTATTATTTTTATTTTTTATCTTCCCCCTAACTGAACCACGGGTGGTTTTTTATTTTATTTTATTTTATTTTTTATTTATTTATTATTATTATTTTTGTCTCTTCTTTCTTTATCTCCTCCCTCTGGAATGGGCCCCCAGAGGAATCTGTCCCACCTTCTGGCAACACTAGGTGGGTCAGAGTCTCTCTTGAGACAGTACGTGTTTTGCTGGGACTGGCCCACCTTCCCTGGGTGTGGACGAGTACCCAGAATCATCTGTCCAGGTGACTGATGCTTCTGGGTAGCCAAGTGGCCAGAACATAACAACAGAACACACACAGAATACACACAAACGTACGTCACACACATATCTGGCCCATTTGTAGTGATACTGTTCTTCACAGAGATACGAGGCGGAGTTGAACTAACGTTCTAGGTGCCGCCCTTACCTATACACATGTCCACATGGGTGTGGGCCAACCCAATACGTCCCATATCGATAGGTCAACTAGTCAATGCTCTGCATGGGAATGAACTATGCCCATTACAGTCTATCTTTTGTTGGTTGGACGCCCAACCTTGGTTAGGAGAACAGGGTGCGCTATAATAGCCAGAAGGAGACCTACAAGCGCCATTGAAGTGAGGTTAATGATACTTTTTTAGAGAGTACTGTATGTTCTTCATTATACAGTATGTTCTTTAACACCGAGTCCCATAGGGTTCGGTGTTAGGTCCACTGTTGTTTTGTATATTTATCAATGATATTGATGAAGGTATATCAGGCTGAATGTCGAAGTTTGCAGATGATACAAAGGTTGGCAGGGTTGTTAATGACAGTAATGGCAGTGTGCTACTGCAACAGGATCTAGATAATTTGGGCAGATGGGCTAAGAAGTGGCAACTGAAGTTTAACCTTGACAAATGCAAAGTACTGCATATGGGTAGAAGTAACTCCAGAGAAACGTACCAACTGTGTGGTACTACACTTAAGGTGGTAGAAAATGAAAAAGACCTGGGAGTAATTGTGCAGTCAGATATGAAGTTTTCTGAGCAATGCAGACAGGCTGCCAGGGCAGGTCATGGGGTTTTGTCAATGATATATAGGAATTTTGCTAGCAGGGAAAAGGAGGTGATTATCCCTCTGTATAAGGCAATGGTCAGGCCACGCCTTGAGTACTGCGTACACGTCTGGAGGCCTCATTTTAGGAAGGATGTAGATTTACTTGAGCGTGTGCAGAGAAGGGCAACAAGATTGATGAGGGGAATGAAGGGATCCTCTTACCAAGAGAGGCTTAAGTTCTGCAAATAGCAGTGGCTGGAGACTAGGCACCTGCGCGGTGATCTGATTGAGGTGTATAAGGCCTTGAATGGGTTGAGCACGCTGAATTCTGATGGGATCTTTCCACTTGTTCAGATTACGAACCTAAGGGGGCATACATTTAAATTAAGAAAAGACAGATGTAGAATAGATGTGCGGAAATTTGCCTTTAGCCAGCGGGTGGTTAATTGCTGGAACAAACTTCCATCTGTCGTTGTGGAAGTTGATAGGTTGAATAAATTTAAGGAGGAACTGGACAGGCATTTGGAGGGAATGGTGTGATTTTTTTTTTTTTTTTCTTGCTGATGCTGCATAAGCTCATACACTTGCTTTCTTGCATCACATGCCATTACTACTACTACTACTACTACTACTATTATTCTTTAATCGTAATATTTATGGCCGTATCAACACGATGAACAATACTTGGTATGTTTCTCGTATTGTGTTACTAGAAAATAAAGATTATTTATGTTCAAAACTGACATTAAGTAGAACACCATCACAAGATAGTTGCAATGCTCAGATATTGCTTTAAAAATCGTCCTGTTGTTTTGTATTTTTAGGAATTTTAAACATGTGTCGTCGTTATTTAGGAACGCCCTATAAATAAGTAGCTATCAAATTAGAAACACTCAGTAATTTTAAACTCAGACATCGATAAGACATTCCTTTTGGCAGTCGCTAAGAGTCTGTAAAATGCGACGTGGCAATATTAAGCACGTACAAACACACCTGCTCAGCTGAGAAGTGACGTTTCGGCTACTCCCACATTTTTGTCTGCGCGGTAGCACAGTGGTATTGTGTTACCGTCCTCCCCACAAAGGGTGGAAAAGGCCTGGGTTCGAATCCCGTCGATGACGCGAGGAACTTTAGTGGGCTTTTTTCACTCCGTGGCTGAGTTAGTTGGTCTCAGGCGTAGCTAGCAAGGTTTTTCTCCCCAGTAACTGGGGTTTTTTCGTCCAGCAAAACAGGCAAATCAACCATAGAACATACGCAATTTACAGACACAAATACGGGTTAATGTATTTAATTACGGGCAACCCTAAAATAATAATTTGATTTTTTTTTTTACTCCCACATTTTAAGCCTTTGTCCACATAAGCTTGTGTTATGAGTTACGAAATAACGGAGGAAAACACCAGTGAAAGGACTGCCAGGCCCTAGCAGGATGTTGCACAGAACGCGCAAAAGGATGCAAACACTATGCTGTTGATAGGATATTTTAGTGCTTTGAAATTTCATGATGGTGTTGCAATTATTTGAACGAGAGATAATTTCGCAATAGCAATCTTTACTCTTGCGTGGCATGCGGACTGAATTAGAGCAATATAACATCTCTCCTCATCCCACTTGTATGCCATCGAACTTTTCTGCTGGAAACAGCCACTCTAAAAAGATAACCGCCACTGATGAAGAAAAATCCACTGTTAAGGAATTCGTGTTTGATATTTATCAGATGTGAATGTTAATATTACAATTCATATGTAATTCATATACAGGGTGTTACAATTTAAATTTCCAATGTTGACTTTAGATTTGGCGTCTAGATCTTTTTTGTTATATCAAACAAAACTTAAAGTTAGAAATTGTAAAATCGAAACAAAATACTAATTTTTAAATTGATATTGAAAAATTTCATCAAACAATATGGCAAAATAAGGTCTGGAAGAAAATATCCTAAAACAAAGCGAGGCAAATTACTGTAAATTTAAATGCAATTTAAATTCCCAGGGATTCTGCATGCACACATTTCATCGATTCTGTAAGATGTTTCTTAATGCGAGTGGTGCCGATTAAGCGAGAAAAGAAAGGGGAAAGAATCCCATATTGTACCCAACAAGATTACTTCTAAACCACTTTGCATACCGCAGCATGATTTCAGATATAATCCATTCCTAACAACTTTATATCATACATAAACTCGTTAGGATATCATACCAAAGGTTCGTATAAGAGAATATGCGAAATCGTCAGAACACAGTTACAAAAAGTGCTTTAATACGAGGTGTAGAAATTTATATCTGCACTTTTTGTTAAATCGGATTTATTATTTTTTTTTTTTCTATTCTAGTTCGAAACTAACGCAGAACTGTTTTTTGTTCAGTTAATTCTCCTTCACAGTTCGTACTTATATTATTGCTAAAGAACTTCACGAAAGCAATTTAGACTCATATCTTTAAGTCGTTTCTTCGACAATTTCATAAGATCATGTTTTTTGATAAGATCGTGAAGCCAAATTTACCAATGCCGCTCTAATTTGGTGTAGAGTCACTTCCTTTGACCAGCGGCTACCCAGACAGACCCTTTTAAAATTAAATTATCAACTAACGTAACCAAAAGTTTTATATCAGATTCCTTAAACTAGGACTTTAAAAATAAAATCGCTCCATATTGGAAAGAGCAGCAGTGCGTAACACAAGCTTCTTGATTAGACCGGGGTTCGAGCCCGTGCCCACCAAATACGGAGGATGCGGAAAGGTTAGGGAATGACCACCGCATATCCCCGGAGCAATGCGGCCTTATTTGCTAATGATCCTAAAAAAAACCAAAACAACAACCCTTCATATTTTGCAAATTATATGTATCAAATCAATAAAGCATCTCTGCAGGAGGGACTTCATTAGGACCACTAAACTTAGAGAGTGATAATCATATTGAATTACCACTCACTTACTTAATTTGTATGAACTAAACACCTCATAATTGTTTTATATGTACCAAGTCATCTAGTTTTATGTTGTGGGATGGTTAGCTTGTGTTACTGGTGAGTCTGTTGATATAATAAGATTGAATAGCAAATCTTTATGTGCCATTACGAATCATGACGTTTCTTAAGATGATGGACTATAAGCAAAATGGACTATTAAAAACACTCTCTGAGTTGTACTAGGGCTATATGTGCCATTACGAGCTCCACTTAAATCAGCAGACTCGTAGTTTTGACATTATTTGTACGAATTATTGACAGTGCACCTCTGCTTCTGGAATAACTGCAATGGAATAAAGATGTAATCTGCCTCCTTATTCATTCCCATTTCAGTGAACTGAAAATTTGGGAGATGTTAAGTGATGAGCAAGGGAAATGATTTCATTCACAATGGAAACGCGGTACAAAGGTCGTTGGGAGATTATTGCTGATTTCTAAGTGGATTCACTATAAACAAAATGGACTATAATAAAAGCTCTGAGTGCATTTTTTCTACGCACGCATTTCTAAGAAAATAGAATATATGCAGTACATTATATGCATTATTAAAGTATTTTAAAATGAATAAAGCTCATTATTCCGATAGCCTATACATTTCTAAAGTATTGAAAATGTCGTCATTAAGTTACTAAAATTTCATTCTAGCTTGAAATGCATTGACTGAGACATACGAGAAGTTTTGATATTTTTGGCATCAGCGGATCTTTTTTTTTTTTTATTGATCAGTGTGACAGATCCTAAATATTCATGTATAGTTATTTATACAATAAATAACAATCTTAATAATCCAGCTTCGTCGTGAATGAATATTTAAATGATACCCCGAATTTTTTGATTCCTACCAGAAAATAAACAAAACCGTATTTGATAGCACTATGATAGAATTTATTAATTTAAATTAATAAATTATCTAAGAGTAGGATGAAAGCATAATTTTTCCTTTGCTTTTCTGTCTTTTACTTTAGGCATTCATGCAGAATTCCATTTGGATAGCAGCCATTTTCTTCGCTGCTTCAATTGAGATAATGCAAGGAATTGGTAAGTGATTCCACTTGTAAAATAGTAGTAATTTTAGAAATTAACAGCAGCTTTTGGGAATAAATTATTTTAGTCCCTTCGGGCGGATTAATTTCGGACATACTTTTAATGTCTATTTTAAGACAATGACTATGAAAGAGGGAAAACGCTGGTTTCCAAAAAATAAAAAAATCCCATCAAAACTAACAATCTTCATTGCCTTCCTCTCGTTAATAGTTTTCCATGTTATTTGATCTTCTACAGTGTTTCTGGACATAGAACATTACGGAAGATGCTGAAATTAATCCGTATCTTCCGTAGGTTAGACCAATAATGTGCTGCTTATCGACGTTCTTCAGTAAACATCTGTTAGGCCGCAGTAGCCGAGTGGTCATAGCGAGGGGGCATAAGTACACTTACCTTGAGTGACCGTGGTGCAAGCCCATGACTGCTAAATTCAGTGACTGATAAATTTGTTGTATTCTCTCCATCTTGTGATCTCTTCTAACCGTGTGGTTGTCCCGGTGTATAAACAGAGAATTTATTATTTTTTTTTTTTATTTTAGCGAAATCAAGAATTTTGAACTTTGGCCGTTCACGACTGAGGTATCTAAAGCTGTCGTGTCCTTGGTTTTTTTCTCTCTTGTGCTCTCAGCCTTAAACAACATAACGAGGAGTTATTTATTCATGCTACAACCTGTACAAATATTTCCTTGCGATGATATATTACAAGCACTTTTCGCAACAAAATTCTTTCCCGATGCAATACTGTGGGAAGTTACAAAAATTAATAATTCTGCTAACTTTTTTTAATGCCAAGATCGAAATTTAGAACTTACCATAGAAGATCTTGCAAGTTTATCATTCAGTAAACAGATCGCGAATGAGCAGATTAATTTTCTTGAAACAGATCCATATTGTCCCAGCATGCTCATATTCACTTTGCCATATGTGCACAGGTCATTACCCTGTGGGAGCGGGGATTATTTTAAATGTTATTTATTATCCTTTTTTATGTACCTTATATCTCACACAAGATTTCTACCCTTATTTATATTTATTTAGATTTTTCTTAGGTGCCCTCACATCTACAAGGTCCCACCTTTTGCCACCTGACTGCTATACTCTGTATATATCACAGAAGATTCTCAAGACCTTGAGGGAATTTTTTTTGTTTCCCCTTTATCAATTTCCAGGATTCTCTCGCCAAATTGTGGGAGAGCAAATTCTTAACTAATCAAGCAAGGCGTGTGTTATTTAGAATAACAAGACTCAAAGTGAAAATAAAACATGAAATTTATTACATGCATATATATTACATAATATACAACTGGACTAGATGGCATATAATATGACATACAAAGTTAAATCAGAGATACCTTGCATATATTATTCTTATTACTGTTTCCCTTCACTAGCTAATCTGAGTTGACCATTATATGAAAACACCTGATTCATTCTTCTTGCCCTAACTAACTCCTAACACTTGTACATTCACTATACCTCTTCCATTTACTCCTGGATACAATTCTGTTTCATATATTAACAATCAAATATGCTACAATCAGCATTCAGCTCTGTATTCTCACCACACTGTTACAATATACTTGTTAACCAATCTTCAGTATCCTAAAGTCCTTACTTGTTATTAGTCGTTCAAATAAACCAACAAAACGTCCATCAATTAAAACACTATATTCAGAGTTGCTCATATAACTTAATTATCTGTAATTTTAAAACATATTCAGGATCCTCCTTTATAAGCTTTACTTCCCTTCTAACACATGATATCTATTTATATCAATTTCATCTATTACTCATTCCTTCGGATTCCTTGCATTATACACTAACCCCTATTAACATAATAAACTCTGTTAGTATATCTACCTCAGAGATAATTTATCTTTCACTTTACTTTCTAGTGCTACCCCGTTTTCATTAATTACTATACTATTTTCCTAACAGTCCTTCTTGTTAACTTAGTGTACTTAATATATTGCTCACCTACTTCTATCTTTCTTTTCTTTTCCAGTGAGGTTTCAGGTTTCCATCTTAGGCTCTCCAGACTATCGTCTAAGGCTTTCCTTCATCTGCTTTCTCCTGAATCTGCTTCAGATAATTTTCCGGAACTCTTGGCCAAGAGTTCCGCAAAATCGGGTCTTGCGTCCTCTCTCCTGCTTTGAATATATAACTCCTCCTTTACTAAGGATCATTCAGATGTACCTTTCTACAAGGGGTCATTACCTTTTCTGGTTCGCTTAACTGTCTTTCATAACCTTTTTGCTTATCATCCTTAGCCTTCCCGTTACTTTTATACTCTTAACTATTTTCCTCCACTAGAAAGTCTAGGGCCCATTTTGCACTGCATACATTTCTGCACTGCCCGACTTACTTTTCTCACTCTCCGTCTCCACAATCACCCCTTTAGCCACACTCCTCTTCTCGTCACTTCTGTCCCTCCTCACTGACGACCCCAACTTTTTCTCCGTCGTTTGACCCTCCTTCCCCAGGACTCTCTACCAATCACAGGAATTTACCTAATCGTTCCCTCTTTTCTATTCGTTAAAAAAACTTACCATAACTCTTTGCCCCGTGTGCAAACCAAGCCACTTTCTTGTTTTGTTCTCAGGGTAGCCCAATCCTTTCCATCGTCTCCCAGGACAGCCATTTTCGCCTTTTCCCATTTGCGAAAATGTTGACAACTTACCAAAAAAGCAGCCACAGTGACCTGGCCTTTTTCAACCCAAACGCTAGCCGATCGTGACTTATGTCCAGCTGCCGCATAGTTTATCATTCATTCAGAAAACAGATCACGAATGAGCAGATTAATTTTCTTAAAACAGATCTATATTGTCCAGCATGCTCATAGTTCGCGTTGCCATATGTGCACAGGTCATCGCCCGAAATTTCCAGTGCTGAGAACAGGCTTGATATGATTTAGTTCATCTTAGATATTTTTGGGTTACTTCTTATAAACATTCCTTCTTCCAATATCACTGCACAGTTCACTATTTACGTTGCAGTTTAAGGATTACAAATCCTTCTTCAGCAACGCAAAAAAAGGAAATGAAAAAGGAAAGGAAATGGTCATGACTGTCTAGCATTCCAAAGAGTAGTTTTAAAAGGTGGTTTTTACACTCTACTCTCACTACTCTCTACACTCTGTTTCTTCTAGGATTGTTCATAAGACTTTCAATCCTAGTTTGAAAAAGAAGACTCCATTAATGGAGTCTTCTTTTTCAAACTAGGATTGAATATCTTTAAAGGATAGAATAGAATATTCTAGGATAGAATATCTTTAAAGATAGTGAATGACTTTCGAAGTGTCTTGTAGCAATTCGTTATCCTTCTGTTCAACATACAAAAAGTTGTTGAGGTGCGTTATCAGGGCACAAAATCAAACGGAGGATGCTCTCAGGGAGGGGGGGGATGAAGCACATCTTGAGATGTATTGCTCTGTTAGTTTCAGGGTGTCGAAACTAACAGAGGAATTTTTTTTTTTAAAGAAAAGTCTACAGTTGCACATAAATTCTATCTTTATGGTATTTCACTTTTTTTTATATCATTGTCCCCCTCCAGAAGGATATTTACAATGTTTATCTTCTGTTCGTTTGTAAAAATGATTTTTGCAGTTTTTTCCTTTCTTTTTTTTTTTTTTCTATGATCCTTCATTGCCTATGAAGGCTATGATTCTTCATTGCCTATGAAGGCTATGATCTGTTTCATTTGGGTTTTCTGTTTCATTGGACTGATTTTGCTTTATATTATTTCCAGGCTTCGGAGAAGCTGACTGCTTGTAGAATATTCTTAAATACATGGTCACTTCTGTACTAAAGGGACTGGAGATTTTTTTTAAGCTGAATACGTAATTTGTATGAATTACATATTAAACAAGTTACGTAATTTTGGCAATTCCGTTACGATAATTTGGAAGAATAAGAGAACAGAAAAATCAAAAATACCTTATTCAGATATCACCAGTTTCCAAAATTAGTCTTTCACTGTTGAAAAGGTATCTTAATTAGCATTAGCATTAGCATTAGTAGAGGCATATGATGCAAGAAAGCAAGCTTATTCAGCATCAGCCAAAAAAAAAAAAAAAAAAAAACACACACCACTCCCATTTCACCCCTCCGTTCGTTCGAAATACCTGTCCAGTTGAGCTTTAAATTTGTTTAGGCTATCAACTTCAACAACAAGTGATGGAAGTCGGTTCCACCAACCAACCACCCGCTGGCCAAAGGCAAATTTCCGCACATCTATCCGACATCCGTCCTTCCTCAATTTGAATTTATGCCCTCTGAGGTGATTATTCTCAGCAAGATGAAGAATCCCATTGGCATTGAGCATGCTCAACCCATTCAAAGCCTTATACACCTCTATCAGATCACCTCGCCGGTGCCTAGTCTCCAGACTCTGTAATTTGCAAAACTTAAGCCTTTATCAGATACACCTCTATCAGATCACCTCGCCGGTGCCTAGTCTCCAGACTCTGTAATTTGCAAAACTTAAGCCTTTCTTCGTAAGAGCAACCCTTTGTTCCATTCACTAATCTTGTTGCCCTTCTCTGTACCCGTTCCAGCAGCTCTACATCCTTCTTGAAATGAGGCCTCCAGACCTGTATACAGTACTCAAGATGTGGCCTAACCATTGCCTTATACAAGGGAATAATCACCTCCTTATCCCTGCTAGAAAAATTCCTGTATATCATTGACAAGACACCATGAGCTACTCTTGCAGCTCGTCTGCACTGCTCAGAGAACTTCATATCTGCCTGCACAATTACCCCCAGGTCCTTTTCATTCTCCACCACTGTCAGTATAGTACCGCAGAGTTGATACGTTGCTCTGGGGTTACTGTTTCCCATATGTAGTACTTTACATTTGTCAATGTTAAACTTCATTTGCCACCTCTCAGCCCATCTGTTCAACCTTTCCAGATCCTGTTGCAGCAGCATAGCGTCAGTAGTGTCCTTAACAACCCTGCCAACCTTTGTATCATCTGCAAACTTGGACATTAAACTTGATATCCCATCATCAATATCATTCATAAACACCGAAAACAACAACGGACCCAACACTGAACCCTGAGGAACTCCACTAATAACATTAGTCCAAATTAGTATCATTAATTCATGATAATAATTTGGTTGACTTTCGGTGAATACACTTCATGCGAATTAGTTTCTTTAAACAACTCGGAGATTTTAGTAAGTCATTTACACTGTTGAAGGCAGTAAGCCAGGCATGTCGGATGGCAAAGGCTCAAAACTCAATTGGTAAAAGAGAAAAATATACTAAGGCTAGCTGGACATCGATTAAGACATGAAATATCAGGCAAGTAAGGTACGATTATACAAGACAACTTCAGACAAGTATGATATGATTAGACAGGATATGAAAAGAAATGCTACTCAAAAGTCGCCAAAATCACCTGATCAGTCTTGAACAAGCTGTCTGAAGATGAAGAAATTGTTGCACTTCACTTATGATTTGGAAATGGTTGAAATGTAATGAATGTAAATCGGATGATAAATATAATGGGTTCGTTCATTTGTTCGGACTCAGTCAGTTGGCCTGATTGATAGAATTTAACCAGCATGTTTTGGTTAAATGGTTAAATAAATGGTGGGCAAACATTTTATTGTATTTATAAATACACGTACGAAGACTTCGTATTGTGCATTTCCAAAAACAAAAGACTTTGTAAAAATTCTTGACAGAGCTTCGTAAGCGATCCACTACATACACAGTGGCAAAATCATTATACAGTCACGGAGGACTGGTGTGTCGGCTTCGGACACACCAGTCCTTCACCAGCGCAGGTTGAAATACAGCAAAAGAGTTCTCAACGCCTGGAAGAATTTCCAGTATGTGTTTTCTGTTCTACTGCTGCAAACCAGCGCATTCTAGACCGTATAGCGTGGATGAGTGCTATGGACCGTTCTACTTTATTAATATTATCTGATCTCCTGCGAAACTTTATTTCTCTTAAACTGTTCTTCCGTTCATAAAATATCTCAAATCTCGCGCCTCTTCTCGTTCCAGGCGCCACTGTCCGTTGTATATATTTTTTGGAATTAAAAAAAATAACATATTAACCTTTTTTGTACTATTATTTATCCGATTGTAATTAAATCGGTTAATAGAACTCGGATAATCGAAGATCCACTATAATTAATTTATAATTTTAAAATCTGGGCTAATTTGTTGCTTATCAGTATATTCCACCAATAATCACGAATAATGCTTTATCCTTTCTCCTGCAGACGTTTGTCCTCGACTGGACTGTCCGGCAGTAGAATGCCCTCTTGAAAATAGGGCATCCGAGTGTCTGGTGAATGAAGACTGTAAACCACCTGACGGGTACTGTTGTCCAGGATGCTGTCAAAGTTACTGTTTCAGAAGCAAGTATATCCAAAAGACTTAGTACACAATTGTTATTAAATCAGTTTATTCGACTTTGATCCCCAGGAGAGCCAGCGGGCTAGTAAGGCAGTGACGTTTTACAATATTTTTGTTATATGTCTATCAGTTTTCGAACTGTATTATATTTCATATTCACGATCATTACGTAAAATACTGTACTGGTATTGCTGTACTATATTAAATAATTAAACCAAAACAACAATAAGTAAATTAAAAGCAAGACTTGGACACAAAAGGGCATATTTATACAAGATAAAGTTCAGAACGTTTTATGCGAAACACATCTTTTTGTGACAACCTTCCGTCATATAAAGCCATAGAAACCTGGTGATGTCACCTGAGACCAACGAATTTGGCCACGTTATGAATAAAGAAGTAATCTCGATCACAAAGCTGTTTTTCATCATTGATATAATTCAGAGAAGGTGGCAATGTTGAAAAGGGAATATCATCACATGTGGAAGCACTTTCCGGGTAAACGTCAACTGCACGTCATAGTTTGGTACTCAGAGTACCAAAACCAACTGTCCAAACTGTGTTACGTAAACCACTGAAACTTCACGCAAAATGCAGCTGAAGAATGAAACTAAACCAGTTGAGAGGGCTAGGCGAGCAGAATGCGTGGCTCTGCTTAGAGAAAAACTGAAAGAGTCTTTAATCAGGTTTTGTTTTCTGATGAAGCCACATTTCACGTGATCTACGCCGAAAAGTAGTATTTCTCAAAATTTCGTTTTTAAATGGAACTTGTGCACGATACTGTAAACTAAAGATTAATGTGTGGTATGGACTGATGAACGATTGCATTCTTGGACCTTTCTTTTTCGCTGAAAAAATCTATAACTGGCCTGACTGAGTGATCACGGAATTATAGCCACTACCCAATACTTCGTAGGTCTTCAGTACAGCAGCTTTCCGACGTGGCATTGATTCAACAAGATATCGGAAGCGTTCGGGAGGTATGGCCAAACAAACTGTGTGTAATGCGGCTAGCAATGCAGATATGGAGGTGATTGGTTGGTATCCAATCGCCTGATATGCCTTACCATAGTATCGTAAAAGTGCTCTATGCGATTCATATCGGAGGATTTCGGAGAGGCCAATCGATATGCTGGAAGTCAGAACTGGAAGTCAAGTGCCCGATGGCTCGGCGTATTGTCATCTTGGAAGATACCACCGCCATTAGGGAAAAAAATGTAACACAGCGGGGTGTACACAGTCAGCAAGCAGTTGACGATAGCGGAGACCAGTGATACGTTGTTCCACATGCACCAGGGGTCCAAGTTCCTGCCACCAGTGAAACATGCTCCACCCCATAAAACAGCCTCCACCAGCCTGCATTTTTGATACCAAGTTGTTGACGGCAAATACGTACACGACCATCCACGGTGTGGAGTAAATAACGTGACTCATCCCACTAGTACGCCTTCATCCAGTCTTCTAAAGTCTAACTTGCATGCTCTTTATACCATGCGAGTCCTTTACGCCGATGAATCTTGGTTAGGAGAGAATGCCCAGTAGGGATCGTCTGTTGGTATATCCCATACGTGCGAGCGTGAGACGCATGGTCATGCCAGATATTGTCTCGGGTTGGCCCATGTTTTATTGGATAGTCAACTCTTCAACAGTGCTGCCCCTGTTCGCCTGTACGAGTCGTCGGACCCGGCGCTCGCCTTTAACATCAACCTTTCGCTGACCTTTGTAGTTTTCCCGTCGGGTCGTTGTTTGACCATTTTGATGACAGTCCTGGAACACTTTAACAACGGCAGCTCTCGTACACCCCACCAGTTCAGCCGTTTGGGAAATCGACGCAGCAGCTCGTCGAGCACCCGCAATCTGTCCTTTTTCAATGTCGGATAAATCCTTCCTCTTACCCATCAACCTCGGGATTTTACTACCTACTGACCCACTGACACCTTATCTATGCTACGTAGGTCGACTAACCCCGCACTCTCGTACCTCACGTGGTCAACGGGTCGCATTCAGTTTTCATAGGGGTGGTCATAATTCGGTGATCACTCAGTATATATCAACATGAAGAAATAAGTTTCCTCAGAGTGTGTTGATGTTTATTTAGCGCTTAAACAACTGAGGCTGTGAGGCATCAGTATATATTATCATGCACTTTATGCTAGTCTTGCCTGTTTTGTTGGGAAAAAAATAATAAAAAATCTTCCGGCATATATTAAGCCATGGAATCCTCGTCTCGCCTGAGACGAACGAACTAGGCCACGTTATGAAGGAAAAAAAGTTCATCGTCTTTGCCATGTAAGAATATATAGTATCTTATGCAGGGCAGCACCTGAAGGTCAGTTCAACTCCGCCTTAGTACCCTGTGAAAACAGGACTCTGTAAAACGCCAGAAATGTGAGTAATGCTATGTTAGTGCAGTGTGTCTTGTTTAGTTGTTTCTGGCCATTTTGTCACCGACGCGATCACCTGGAAAGCCTGCCAGGCGTCTACAGACTCACGACTGGGAGGTAGGCCACAACTGCGCATGTACTGTGGCGGACCTCAACTAACTCACACCACCGAATGCCCAAACCGAGTGTGGATCATTTAAAAAAGTGAAAAAGCGGAAAAAAGAAAACAAAATAATAATAATAATATATATATATATATATATATATATCTTAAGAAATAACAAATACTAATAATAATAATAATAAAATAAATTTATTTATTTTTTAATTTATCGATTTATAAAATTTAAATAAAAATAATAATAAAGAGAAATCTGGCAATTATTTTTTCTGAGTATGTCCTGTCAGGTAAGTAGTCTATTTTATAATTTTAATAACAATGATAGGTATTCAGAATATGTAAATAATAATTTCAGTAGAATCCAAGAGGAAATCCATTCAGTAGAATCCTGAATCAAGTACAGTATTAGCAAGAGTTTTCTTCTATGGTTTAAAGTTTAGGATACATTTTCAAAGCTGTGGGAATTCTGCATTTTAGCATACGCATGGCTGTGTTTCTACAATTGCAAAAGCCTGTGGAACAGTTAACATACGCAAAGTACTGGTCGGAAGTTTAAGAGATAGTTGTAGATGACGTAAGTGTATTTTCCAGAGGTCCAACAAATGAAGAAGGGGTGCAGCAACCAACACCTGTTTTCTTTTTTGTAAATACTTCTTGTGTATTTACAAAAAATTACACCTTTGGAACACCTGAAAGGATTCTTCATTTTGCACTAGAATAACTTCATTTCCTTCAGAAAAATTATATGATTTTATTGTTGATCTGTAGTTGGAGAAATGATAAATCATGTTCTTGTTTATACTACAGCACGACCACCACGTCAGTAGAGTTTACAATAAATCATCAATACAAAAAACGTTAATCGTATTTAACAGTCACGGACTTGAACCCTGGTCCACTTAAAGAGTACGTATTATTACACTCTCACCCCTGATCACTCGGCTACGCCTCAAAACAATTTCTCCACCTGTCATGACTTATGTTCAGACTTATTAAATGTAATATTCCCACCTGGAATGCCAAATTAGCACCTTGGATTTTAAATAAGCCTTCACATGTGAGCCCAAGTTTTCTCGGACATGCAAGAACGCAAGATGTGAGTTGACAATGCCGAACTGAAATAGTTTTGAATTTAGGAATCCGTGACCAGTGATTAAGAATGAAGAGTAAAAACTAGAGCTGAACCATTTCTTAACATCCCTTCTGGTACAACTACCGCATTTTAGGGTTCGAAAATTTCGTTTTTTTAATGGAACATGAGCACGACAGTCAAAGGTTAATGCGTGGTGTGGAATGATGCATGATTGCGTTATTGGACCTTTCCTTTTAGCCGAAATATCTAGCAACTGAGGCTGTGAGGCATCAGTATATGTGATCTGTAAATTGTACATACTTTGTGGTCGTCTTGCCTGTTTTAGTGAACGAAAAACCGACACTTTCGGCATATAAAGTCATATAACCCCCGTCTCGCCTGAGACCTACAAACTTGGACACGTTGTGAAGGGAAAAAAAAAATTCATCGTCATTCACGGGATTTCACAGGGGCTGCCTTTCTGCAGATTAATAAATTTGGAACATCACTTTTCTTTCAACAAGACTGAACTCTCCACATTTTAGCGAACATGTCCAAACACATTTAAATGACAAATATAAATTGTTAGCTTGTCAGAAATGGACCAATATCCTACTCAATAGAAATCCTGATCTGATTGCTTCGGAGGGCATTAAAAGCATTTTTATTTTGTAAAAATCAGTGATTGACAACACATGCAGGAAAGAATCCCTGAAGCCGTTCAACAAACAGGCTGGCTGAGTATGGAAGGAAATTGAATATCACAGTCAGTCTGATATTTGAAGAATAAACGGCGCTCAAATTAAAGTTAAAAGAACGAAAAGGGCAAACTGGACATTCTGTGACAAAAACTACTCTTACAGCTTAATTCTTTAATAAAACTGCAGCACTTTATAACACAAGTGTCCTTTGTACAAAACCTTGTAATATTATAATTAAATTTTATTTCGGATTTCTTCCAATATCACTGTATGACATCACATTATATTTGTACTTACACATTTTCGAATTGTGGGGAGGATCCTAGTTTTACTATTGCCAATTGTGCCACTGTGTGTTCAAAGCCAATTTTTTTTTTTTTTTTTTCAAATTCAAAGATAGGTCCACATGCAACCTGACTTAGATCAAAAGTTTCCAGTTTCTGAGTTTTTTTTTTCTTTTTTGTTTCCCAATCAATGTGGTATCAGCATAGTGTTTTCGGACTGTGCGTTGTTCTCTTTGAGTAAAAGGACTCCATGGACAAGGTAATCAAAAGTAAAACAAAGATTTAATTTCGATTGCAACAAAAAAGTGTTCATTGAACATACATATATGCAATTTACTTACAATTCGTTCTATACCTTCTACACGAGTACATTTCTGTCCTGGAATAAAAATATCGCCACAGATGGTTGATTCTTCATCTAGCTTCCTTACACATGTGATTAATATTTATAATACTTACAAAGTATACACATACATATGGCCCTTTAGATCTACTATGCAGACTTATGGTTTTGGAACACAAACCTCTCAAATCAAATTCACTACACCTCTGAATGCTATAAATTCACTAGCATGCATATATGGCCCTAATGGACGTGCAATTATGGTTATGACCTTACAATTACAAGGTTAAAGTGACCCAATCTCTCTCTCTCTCGGTCACTTATACCTACGGTTGGTACTTTAGAATCTACACATATTCGTATACAGTTTATTTCTAGGGTGGCATAACTTTCTCATTGTCTCTAAACTTCCCTGATGATGATTCAGAATTACAAATCCTTAACTAACCAATGTCTTCAGTTCAAAGGGGCTTACACATCCCATTATATCACTCTCTACCATTAATTTTTTTTTTTTTTTAATTTGCTCCCTGGCTTTAAATCTGTTAGTTATCATTACTTATTCCTTTGTTCGGTACAAATTCCAGGAACGGAAAGGTCCATCAGTCTTTTCCCATATTTTACGTTTCTGTAAACATAAAAACGGACTGGTACGGGTTGGGCTTCTCTTGTTCAGAATTTCTCTTCCTCACACAAGTAGATTTTCTCAGGCTTTCCATTGCTTCACTCTAATGCTTATTCCTTCCTTTTCTCGCCGTTTCTTTTCTTTTCCCTGCTTCACGTTGCTGCATTTTTGATCATACCCTTTTCCCAAGGTTAATCCCACTTACATAGCTAACCTGACCGCCCTTTTCTTCTGCTACCGCACTCCACCAAGGCCGCTTTCTTTCTCTCTTCAACCCAACTCTTTTATCCCTCTCTCGTTTTCTTGTCGCGCCTTTTATTTGTTCCTCTCAACCTTACTCTCTGACAATTCTCAGCAACTTCCTCCTAATTCGGTCGCTGGCCCTTGTACCCCTTTCTTAGATTCGTTCCGATTGGACGGTACTATGTTCGTAGCGGAGGACGTCATTCTGTTCCAAAGTTTCCAGCATGGTCTGGCCAGCAATCCGACGACCCACCTGTTTCCGTTAGTCATGCCTATTGCATTAACCATCTTTAAAATTCATACAGGCGCAGCTAAACAGTGCCTTCCCCCTTACATGTCACTACTATAACTCTATTCCTGGCTGTGTCCTTAACAATCATGACGGTTCATTTATTTCTGTATTACTTTTACTAAGTTCTCTCTCTTCAAGCTCCGTGACCCTTCTACTCCATGTGAGCTGTCCAACCCCACCCCCCTGTAGTTTTTCTATCCATTGTTTCCTCCACTTACAGCAACGCTTCCCGTTAATCTACTTCGTCACGATTGTTCTTTTTCTCCAAGAATAGACTTCTTTACAGATTCCATTTCCATGAATATCTTTAGCCCTCATATATATACTGTACATACACCATATACTTATTCACATGTAAGATTTGCGTCTTACAGAATAATTTCAGAAATACGACAGTTAAATATTGGGTTTAAGTCCTTTTAGTTTTTGCCTTTATTTTTTTTTTAGAATTTAGTTCTTTTCATTCTGTCTTTTACTTAGGGTTGAAGGCTATGGCTGCAACCCTTCAGAGATTGTTTCAGTCACCTCACCTATAGATTTATTTCTTTTATTTATATCAATTTAACACTAATGGTTTTACCCCTAAATATCTACACGGACAGAGGGTTCACATTAAAGAGGAAAATTAAATGTAGATTTCATAAACTTATTTAAAATTTTACACAGCTTTGAATAACTTGTTATAAATAAAGAGAACAGTAACTACATTGAGGTTGATCTCAAACAATATATAACAGTTTAAATTAGGCGAATCTGACTATTTAAGGGCACTCTTAATCGCGAGTGGTAATGCAGAGAGGAAAAACATCAGTTATATATTTGAACAAGTGCATGCTTTTCAACTAGAGATTGCTTCCTGTATGCTTTGTCAGTGCAAAACTGCTCAGAATGAATCCAAGTTGATTTGTTTGAAACATCGGAATCTTCTTGAAACAGTTCGACACCATCTCGGTACAGTGAAGAATTGCGGGATTAACCTGACTCACAAGGATGTTCGGGTATCTCCTTCAGATGGCAGTGCTCTACTGAATAACAAGAGGACCTATGCAATACAACGAATGCTGCTCTCACACGTGAACATCATCGCACAGGTTGTATTAGTGATCATTTGCTTCATTCGATTCCTCCAAAATCCAATGCGTCAGTCAATGTTAAACAACGAGAACCGCATATACATATTTTCAGGGTTTAACCAACGAATGTTTCCAGGGGTTCACCAACGAATATTTCTAGGGCTTCGTCATCTTTCCCGATACTCACTGAAAAACTCACTTGTTCCACTCATACCAAGCAGCTCGTAAATTTCCATACAGTTGTATAAACTGATTGCCCGAATACTATGCGTGCCATATTAACGGAAATTGATCTGATCACTCGATTTCCAAGATTTTTATATTGCCCTGAAATTTGTTTTCCGATTTTCCAAAGCGCCCTAGCTGGCTCCTCTACCAGGACCTTAGATACCTGTCGTCCTGGATGTGGAATCCCTTCAGGCCGGACTTTGTCTTTTCATTGTTTGTGTTGTCTCAAAGTAGACAGCGATTGTGACATTGTTTGGAAGAGCACTGTTACTGTCTGCAGCGATGCTTCACTGAACGAACCCTAATATCATTTCTCTCGTGAAATCGCCAATGTCCCCTACCTTTGTCCTAATTCTTTAATGAAATTTCCCTTAAAAAAAAAAAAATTGAGATAAGGTTAGATTATGATATTCCCCAGCAATTTTGGAAGTAAATTCGCCGAATAACAGAGCCCGAAAAAAATAAGTTGTATATAATCAAATTTCTTGGGCAGCAGGCTGGGTGTTCCAGTTCTTATTATACTCAATATAGACTGAAAAACATTATTAAGCAATATTTTCATCACTGCCCATATTTTAGACTAAATGATATATATCATTTTTTTCTTCTTTTCCGCAGTTAGATTGTGAAAATAACACTTTTGTGTGTAATCTAGCTGGGATCGTTAAGGAATCTCAAGGTAGGTAATATTGAGATGTTCTCAATTTTACTCTGATGTTCTGTAAAAGTTATACATAATGTTATTTTAATTTTAATGATCATTTTAAGTAATCATATTTCCGAAATTTGTGGATGTTTATCATTTATTCTTAATCCAAATTTTAGATTTTTCTTATCATTTTTATCTCGCTTGATCACGGGTTTATTAAATTAAACAAGTACTTCCGAAGATATATTTGTTTGAATTAGCAGTGATTTTTACCTACCAAAACACCCACCATGGAAAATAAAATTGTTTTTTTTTTTTAGTTTTTTTTTATTTTTGTAATTATTCTAGTGATATAGCTGCAGTATATAATGCTATTGTATTTTCTGGATTGAAAATTTTCCTTATGATAATATATAACGGGAATTCAAATTTCAGTAGCTGAGATTTCAATTCCTGTTATAAAACCAGATCTTCCGAAATGTCTAGAAACTAACTGCTCGATACAAAATTATCGTTACTTATTTATAATGAAATTATAAATACGTAATTTTTTTTCTAAATAAAGATAATAATTTTATTCCTAATTTCATTATTTGTTTGAATTAACAGTGATTCTTGAGACTTACAAGTTTTTGGCGAACTTAGGAAAACTGAAGGAAAATTAGTATCGGCTGGCAGTGGAAAATGAGGCAATTAAGCCGGCTGGAGGTTTGTTCCAGCAGTGAACCACCTAATGGCTGAAGGCAATTTTCCGTACATCCATCCTGCAACCATCCATCCTCAATTTGAATTTATATCATCCCATAGCATTCTGTAAGGATGCCATCACCATTTAATTTAGTATCCACTGAAAGCCTTAAACATCTCAATCAGATTAGCTCGTCTTGAAGTTAAGACCACCCTTTTATTCCCCTCACCAATCTCGTCGCCATTCTTTGCACCAGTTCCCAGCAGATCCACATCCTTCCCAACGTGAGGCTTTCATACTCGTTAATGCAGTACTCAAGATGTGCTTTATATAACATGATAACTATCATCTCCTAATCTCTGCTGGCAAAATTCTTGTCAAAACTGTTTAAAATGAAAGAACTGTTGTAGAGTAATCCATTTTCATTGGAAACAGTGCTGTAGCGCAGATCATTTTGTTTCCTTTACGACAGAATTGTACATTTTGTTTTCCATGTTTAGTGCTTACAGTTGTAAACAGTAAACATTTTAATTAGAATTTATTGGAGACCAAATAGATGATCAGAGCAAATGTCTCTATTTTACGGAAGGGGAAGAGATAATTAGATATTTAGGAGAAAGCAGAACTGATTCCCACACACGTCAAGGCACGTAGGAAGAAAGAAATTCGTTGAGTTCAGTAACTTATGTTATTTAAAAAAATGTGAACTTATTTCACATCACCTGTGAACTACCTGCAACTCCCTGGCTTGCAGGCCATTTCTGTGGTTAGAAATACGCCTAAATCTGATTTAAGTAAAAAAAAAAAAAACACTCACAGGGTCGGACAAAAACAACTAACCATTTTAAAAATGAAATGATTACTGTGCAAATCGGAAAGAGATTTACTGTTATTACAGTTTAATAATATACATCAAAACGTTATATTACCTTACTCAATGTTTGAAAATGTTGATCTCTTACATGGCCACCACCATCGTAAACACAGTACTCCATTCATATTCTCATATTATCCACTGCTCTGTGTAATGTCTGTGGCGGTATTCTTCCAATTTAAACATGGATCTTCTTCTTTTAATGCTGCCGAATGGCGTTTGCGACTTCGTTTTGATATTGTTCTCTGTCTAGCGCTGCGTGTAGAATTTGTGCTGTTGTCATGTGAAGCCAGGTGTTGATGTTATCTAGCCATGCCATTTTCGGTTTGCCTGGGCGTTTCTTGCCTTCGATCTTTCCCTCCAGGATGAGTGGTAGTAGGTGATATTTTTGTTGGTTCCTAGCGATGTGACCTAGGTATTTGCATTTCCTGATGATGATGGTTTTGAGCAGGTCCCGTTCCGTGTGCATGTCCTGCAGGACCTCTACGTTGGTTATCTTGGCTGTCCATGGGATTTTCAGCATTCTTCGGTAGAGCCACATTTCGAAGGCCTGGAGCTTTTTTGTAGTGGCTGATGTTAGAGTCCAGGTTTCTACACCGTAGAGCAGTATTGGCCAGATGTAGCATTTCAATGTGCGTAATTTGAGCATGATGTTCAAGCTTCTGTCTGTGAGGAGGGTTTTCCACTTGGTGAATGCCTGCCTGGCTTGTTCAATTCTGCTTTTGATTTCGGCCTCATGGTTCAGCTGGTCATCAATGAGTACTCCGAGATACTTGAAGCGGTGTATTTGCTCTAATTTTTCATTGTTTAGTTTGATCGTGATTTTGCTTGCAGTCCTGCTGACCTTCATCACCTTTGTTTTCTTTTTGTTGATTCGTAGCCCCCATGCTTGGCTTTCTATGTCCACTTCGATCAAGATGGTCTGTAAATCTTGTTCTGAATCCGCTATTAGTGCTGTGTCATCGGCATATCTTAAGTTATTGATGTAGTGTCCGTTAACTTTTATGCCGATGTTCTTGTCAGCCAGTGTTTGGTCGAAGATCATTTCCGAATAGATGTTAAAAAGAATGGGAGATAATGGGCAGCCTTGCCGGACGCCTTTTTTTTATTGGAATTGGGTCTGTCAGGTCGTTGTCATAGCGAAGCCGAGCTGTTTGATTCCAGTAGAGAGTTGTAATAAAGTTGATATCGTTGTTTTCAAGCCCAAGTTTTCTCAGTCGGTCAATTAGACGGTCGTGGTCTACTGAATGGAAGGCTTTCTCGTAATCAATAAAACATATATACACGTCTTTTTGATGTTCATATCACCTTTGTAGCAATATTTGTAAACAGAAAATTGCTTCTCTGGTGCCTAGTCCCCTGCAGAATCCGAACTGTGCACTTTCCGAAGTGTTTCCTAGTGCACTTTCGCACTTACATCTTATCCTTTGCTGAATCACCTTGAGGAAGACTTTTAGCACCTGGCTCATTAGACTGATCAGCCTGAAGTCTTCGCATTTCCGGCTGGTAGCCTTTTTTGGTAGGGCCACGAAGATGGATTGGAGCCATTCGGATGGAATGTCGTTGTTGTTGTTGATTTGATTGAACCATTTCGTTAGTTGTTGGATGTTGCTGTAGTCTAGTTGTTTCAGCAGTTCCACATGAATCTGATCAGGTCCACAGGCCTTGCCTGGCTTTGTTATTCGGATGGCATGTTCCACTTCAGATGTTAATATGTGGAGATTGTCTTCCTGTGTTTGTTGTTGCGTTTCTGCCGGTTTTCTGTTGGTGCCGAACAGATTGTATATATAGCTCTTCCAGGTGTCGAGTTTGGCTTGTTTGCTTAGTATAGGTTGATTGTTGTCCGTATATAAGCTTGGGATAGGAGCCGGTTTGTAGATGTTTCCAGCTTCTTTAAGCTTCTTGTGCAGGTTATAGTTGTCATTTTTCTTGATTAGGTCTTCGATTTCTGCACACTGATCTTCCATCCATTTTTCCTTCGCCTTCCGGATTTCCTGTTTGATCTTTTGTTGTATTTCTTTGTATTTTTCTCGGTTGTTGTTGCTTTTGAATGTTCTCCGTTCATCCATTAGGTCTAGTATGTGCTGGGTCATCCACCGTTGTTTCTTTTTCGACGCCTGATGTCCTAGCAGGGTTTCTGCTGTTTCATTGATGCACTGTTTGAGTGAACGCCCGAACGCTTGCACATCTGTTGTTACTGCTTCGATCGATCTGATTGTAGTGTTGAGATGAAGCTGTACTTGTCGCCTGTTTGCGTTGTTCTTCAGTTTCTCCAGGTCGATTCTTTTTGTTGTGCTTGTGCGTTTCACTGCTCGTAGTTTGAGACGTCGCGTTGCTATTACTGGGTTATGGTCTGATGATATGTCAGCTCCAGGGTAAGTTTTTGCCTTGAGGACACTTGACTTATATCTGATGTTAATTAAGATGTAGTCAATTTGGTTCCTGACGATATTGTTGTCAGAGTCTTGTGGTGAGGTCCAGGTGTATAGTCGTTGAGGTGGTAGTTTAAACCAAGTGTTGGCAATGCTAAATTTTTCTTCTTGGCAGAACTGGACGAGTCTGTCGCCTCGTTCATTCCGTGTCCCCAAGCCATGTTCTCCGACAATGTTTTGTAGCTTTTCTTGACCGATTTTGACATTAAAGTCACCGAGGATGACCGTAATGTCGTGCTTCTTCAGCGACTTTAAAGTGTTGCTTAGCTTGTCGTAGAACAATTCAATTTCTTGATCGTCTTTGTCCGCTGTTGGTGCGTAGACCTGGAGCACATTCAGGTTGATCTTGTTGCCTGCTAACTGTAGTAGTGCGATTCGTTCCGATATTGGTGAAACTGGTGACTTTGTTGGCCAGTTGTTTGTGGACAACGAAAGCGACGCCGTAAGTCTGCTTGGTGTTCTCTTCTCCTCCGGAACAGAAGACGTGGTGGTCGTTTGATATAAACTTCTTTGTTCCAGGCCATTTGGTTTCACTTAGCCCAAGTATGTTGATGTTAATGCGTTCCATTTCTTGTAAAGCATTGGCTAGTTTTCCTGGTTGTAGTAGGCTTCTAACGTTCCATGTAGCTAGTTTCAGAAAATTCTTCGAGGCAAGCTCGGAGATTCTTAGCACCTCTGTCCCATTCAAGGGACGCCGAAACTCGGGGCCGTGGTTTATTTTGCTTGCTATCATTGAAGTTTTCAAGGGAAGGATAATCCAAGTAGTTTCCCGTTGCTTTCTTGGATCACAATTTAGTTGAAAAGGTCGTGTGTGGACCTTTTGAAACGGGTTTCGTCTGACGTCTCCACTGAAACCTTTCCGCCATGGGAGGAAAGGTTTCAGTGGAGGTTTAAAACATGGATGATTTAAACATGGATGAAAAAGGTTTAAACATGGATGATTTGTTTTAATTGCTCAAGAGTCCTCCGATGATTTACATAGACACTGGATTTTAAGAAACCACATAAAAAGGTAGGTTTTGCGATCGTGGTGAACAATTTATGTTACCAAAACGAGACATAATATGATCAGGAAATCAAGGTACATGCCGGAAGTGTCTTGCAATATGTACCCTGGCACCCTCCAACTGAAACCAGACATTTCGTAAGTTGACTCCTTTTTGGTGAGAAACCTCTCTTGCAAGTTCTTGCTGCATATTTACATTTAGGGCTGAAGTTACCGCGACAGCCGAACCATTAACATCTCCATAAAAGTGTGGACCCATGATGCTAATAGCAAACACTCCACACCAAGCTGTAACGTTTTGATTGTTCATGAAGGCGACGCGGATTCTTGGCTTTCCAGTGTATAAAGTTTTGTTTATTTAAATACTCATTCAAAGGGAAGTGGACAAAGTCACCATAAACGAACTGATTAAGTCCGGATTATCGGTCACCTTCTCTAGGAATAGATTGCAGAAATACAAATTGAAATCGTGAATAAGAAGTTGGTGAGTTATTTTCATTTTTGCATATGAAAATTTAAATTGAAATGCAATGTATGGCGTAACTTATTATTATTATCTTTTATTTTCTCCTAAGAAACAGCAGCGCCGCATTGCGACCGATACGAAATCACGCCTCTTTTAAAACAGGTAACTGTTTTTTTTTTCCGCCCCAGCATTTATGTATAATTTATGTTCAATAAAAATAAAGCATTCAATCAATGAAGATGTTATAACTTAGTCACCCCTTTACAAATGATAAACGAGTTAAGTTTGTCTGAGAATACGTAATCGTTCACCAAGAATAACTAAACCCTGTTTTAGCCGCGCCTTTAACTCGTACCAAAGGATAAATATAAATATTTTTAGAAATTCTTTCCAAAGCTCTTTGTGAAATTCAGCATAAATTTCCCAATAAGAAATGGGTGTATTTTAAAGATTAGTATATTTTGATGTAATGAATACAGATAGCTTGAACTTACATCAAGTTTTCAAAGCAGATCTATCCAGTCATTCAGTGTGTAGATTTGAAATAAGGTATGCCTTTTGAAGATAAATCGTATATGATTTATAAAAATAAAAAAAAAAAACGCTTGGGTTAGATTTATTTTCGAAAATGTATTAGCTGTCTCTGCCTGTGTAATGTAAGTATATATATATATATTTCGAACTAACATCTTCTTTATTTTTATTTGTCATATTTATTATAATATGCATATATTTACATTTGCATCCATTGCGAGTTTCGGTGCATTTGCCATATCCAGTTAATTTAATTTTCTGATGTTTTATCTGCTTTTACTCTTTAATATAATCTCTTATAGCTTATATCAATTTAAAAATTAGTTATCTGCTGTTTTGCGCGATACTATTCTTTAAAATACACCCATTTCTGTTTTTCAGTCTTTAGATGGTCTTGTTTGTAACTCCGCGTTGCCATATGCTGGCTTCAATCTTTAATCTATAGTTAATCTATTCTTTTCCTTGTGACCTTTAATGTTACTTGCATTGGCATTTATTATATATATATATATATATATATATATATATATATATATATACGCACCATATTTCGCAAATTACCACCTGATCCCTGAATATCGGAGATCAGGTTGTAATGGACAATTGTGCAGACAATAAACATCATTTACACTTCATTCATTAGCAAGGGACAGTGATATGAAATTTTTTCTGGTAGTTGTTTTATGAATTTTTTTTAGGGTCTTCTATCTCCTAGATATCTGAATTATCTGACACACATAATTTGTAACCATATATACCAGAATGAATAGTGTGGCGTTGAGTGGAAAAAGTGTGATCTCCGGATCACAATGAAAGTTTTTTTTTAATTATTATTATTATTGAATTTCTTTCATTTATTTATCTTTTTTTATTTTTTCAGAATTCAGAACTTGGAATACGAATGTTCTTTGCACCTAAATGTACAAAATTGAACAATTAATTCAATGGATGCACCTTCTCTCTTCGATATTGTCATTCGCAAACTGCAGTTCCCCGAAATTTTTGTTATAATTAGCAAATGTCAGCTGAATAAAATGTACTTAAATTCTTATTTTAATTTTGACTGTTCTTTCTGAAAAATCACATGTTCAAAGTGGTTATTTTAGTGCGTAATCTTCGCAAAATTCGGATTTGAGCCAAGTTGTGCTCGCAGGTCTGAAAACTGCATCACTTTAGTTGTGGACATTGAAGAACCCATGGAAGAACCAGCGGGAACTGAATTCTTTAGAGTCCATTTTCTGGACCTTGAAAAAAGAACTTTTCGATGTGCGCTTTATTTCACTTGTTGACCAATCACGTTTGTCAGTTAAATTGGCATTATTTAATTGTATTTTCCTAAATTCTTCTCCTGAAACAAAAACAATTTGATGTACTCCGAAGTTGGAGACAAAATTTTTCGCTTAAGTCTGTCAGAAGGCGACTCAGCCAGTTTTACAGCAATTACAGACGCTGCTCAAGGCCTTATTTATTTATATCTTATTTACTTCTAAAGAAATTCTTTTTAAAATAAAACTTAAAATAATATTTTATATTTAAGAAAAATCGATAAGTAATACAATACCAGAGGAATCCTACAAATACAAAAGATATAACAATTTCAAACATTGATGATTACTGGGGTGAAGTTCAAATAGACAAGAACTATGGCTCTGTCCCTGTCAAGAAAATTAAAGCGAATAACTTTTAGGTTACCATTAAGATTAAACAATGTATATTGCATATAAGTAAATACATTATTTATACTATTTGAAATAGGAAAGCAAATTAAGTTTTTATTGATACTACAAGCACAATATTTACACTAAATGGTTAGCAGGTAATGATTCAGGATTCTTTCCAAATCCTATAATCAATCTAATAGGATTCACAAAAAAGTCGTTGCTGATGCAACATATTCTGACCATCGAAGAACGTCACGGGTCTATTTTAATGAATGACCAATTAGCCTCCGATTGAGTGAATTGAATAACAGACCTAAGTCAAATGTCACTTCCAATAATTTCACAGGTACCATCAGCTGGACTGTGCCTGGTGGGATGTAGTATTCGGTGATAATACTCTTTCTCTAGGCGATTAGAAAACAATGTACAGTACTTTGATTTTTCCGGCTTTAATGAAAATTCAGAGAATTGTTAATTTCTGTATTCTGTGTTCAATTTGTTTCTTATTTTCTGGTTCAAGAATAACTTCACCACAGTGAAAAAAAAAATCCACTTATCTTGACGGGATTCGAACCAAGGGACAAATTGTAAATTGCTTCACTTTCATACGGTATGGAAGTAAAACAATTTACACCTTAGCCACCTAGTCTCTAAGATGGATTTTGTAATGACACAAGCCCCGCTGAAAATATACACTGCTCAAATATTCATAAAACTGGGCTGATAAAGAATCAGATAAATTGTACACTTTTTATTACAAAATGGAAATACCTGTGAAACGCATTCGCGAAATAGTGGACTCGATGCCTCGCCGTGTGACTGCCCTTATCCGGGTGAAAGGTGGGCCTACCTGTTACTGGGTAGGTATTCCATGATTTCTGTCCGCTCAGTGTAATGCAGCAAAAGGTAGTTCCAAATCTGGTGTAATAAAAAGAACACAAAGTGAAGGAACTCAGAAGTGTTACAGTTAGAGAACAGCAACCCCAAAATAAATTACATACTTCATGGGACTGAATTAAAAGTTGTAGAGGAAAAAGATCTGGGAGTTACGATACAGGCAGATATGAAGTTAGGTGAGCAGTGTAAACAGGCAGCCAGAAAAGCCCATGGTGGCGATCGATCACTTATATAATGCTGTATTATATTGTAGAGATAGCAAGGTCATAATCCAACTGTATAAGGTGACTGTTAGACTGCATTTGGAAAACTATATCCAAGTATGGACACCTCATTTGAAAAAAAAAAAAGTCATTGAGCTTCTTGAAACGGTCCAGAGAGGGGCAACTCTCTAAAAGATCGGCCGTACGAAGAAATACTTAGATTATGTGTGCTATAGAGCTTGGCAAACAGGCACTTTAGGACCTGATTGAGGTTGATAGGGCTTTGAGAAGAGTTAGTAAAATGAACGATAGCTAAATTTTTACTGTTATAATGAATTGAAGAACTAGGGGCTATAAATTCAAATTACAGGGGAAGAGGTTTAAAATAGATTTTATAAAGTTTTCTTTTAGGCAGTGAGTTGTTAATTACTGGAACAAGTTGCCTTTGCAAATAGTTGAGGCCGACATTTTCAAGAAATTCAGAGGTAAACTGGATAGTTACCTACGTCATATATATATAGTTATTATAGTAAAAGCACAATAAGTACTATACATTACATCAGTCTGTAATCTAGTTATTATAGTAGAAGTTAGTTAGTACTATACACAATAAGTACTATACAGACGCTGAACATGTATATGAACACAGCAGTTGCCTGTTGTGTTCATATACATGTTGCCACATTAGTTGGCTAATTCATGTCTATGGGTTAAGTGTTGATGATCCTGCCCAGATTGCTGACAAATTGAATAGGTGTTTTGCATCTACATTCGCACATAAGGAATAAAAGAATTCTTTAAGGAAGGGAATGCCAGATGTTTATTAAAAACTCAAACGAGGAGCTAAATGACTTTTTATAACTGAAAGGAAGTGGAAGAGATAATGTTAAGGATGAACATAAGAAACACATGGGATGGATGTAATCTATCCAAATCTATAAAGGAGCAAATGAGGTAAGCAAACCCTTAGAAATAATTATGAGAGCATCCTTGGATTCAGGGAAGGGCCTATGAATGTGCGAATATAATTCTAATTCAGAATGTGTATCAAAAGGCGTCATGAATAATTACAGACTTGTTAGCTTAACGTCTCTTCCAAGGAAAATAATGGAATCACTGTTTAAAGAAGTAATGCAGAACCATTTGGACAGGCATGCAATTATACTGCAATCACAGCATCGAATTCAAGTTGTGGTCTTGTGTAACCAAAGTGATATGTTATTTTGATGCAGTGACCAAGGAACTGGATGCAGAAAAAATGTTGACATCATATACAGTATTTAGATTTCAGAAAGACTTTTGACACTATTGCACATAAAAGGCTGCTGTACAGATTAGAACAATGTGGCATTAAGGGCAAGTTACTGTTATGGATAAATGGATGATTAAGCAAAGAAGACATAGAATGGTTATCAATGGGCACTGCTCTTCATGGAATAATGTTATCGGTGGAGTTCCCCAGTGTTCAGTGCTGAGTCCATTGTTGTTTTCAATACATGTATTTATCAATGATATTGATGAAGGTATATCAGGTTTAAGTTTTTTAATGTTTAAGTTTTCAGATGATACAAAGGTTGACAGGGTAGTTAAAGACAGTCATTAGGGTGAGCTACTGCAACAACATCTAGGAAAAATTCGTACATGGGCTGAGAAATGGCAGTTAGTGTTTAACATCAACAAATCCCAAGGTACTGCACATGGGTAGCAGAAACCTAGAATAACTTATCAATCGTGTGGTGCAGTGGAGGGTATACTTAGGGTAGTGGAGATTGAGAAAGACCTGGGTAGGAGTGCAGTCAGATATAAAATTCTGTGAACAGTGCAGACATGTTGCCAGGACGGTTCATGGGATTTTGTCAATGATAAACAGTAACTTTGCTAACAGGGATAAGGAAATGATTATCCCTGTTAGCAAAGTACCGCATTCTCAGTACTGCATACAAGTCTGGAGGCCTCAGTTTAGGAAGGATGTACATCTGCTGGAACGGGTGCAGAGAAAGGCAACAAGAGGGTGCTGTTATCTAGAAAGTTCTGCAATTTGCTGCGTCTCGAGACAAGGCACTTTTGGGGAGATCAGATTGAGGTGTTTAAAGATCTGACTGCTGAGCTACACCCATTAGGGGGCATAAATTCAACTTGAAGAAGGAGAAGGATGGTTATAGGATAGTTGTGCGAAAGATGGATGGATTTACCATTATTCAAGGCCTAGAAAAATTCTTGGAGGGTAACGATGGGTGAACTGTCTGTAGTTTTTTTTTTTTTTTTTCTTTCGCTGACGACATACAAACTTGCTTTTTTGCATAATTTGTCATTACCACTACTACTTTTCTCAACGTCTGGTAATCGCAACTCTCCTCCCTACATCTTTATCATACCTTCCAAAACTCACGTAATGAATAACAGAAACCTTCACTATGCAAAACCTTCGCTTAGCAACTAACCATTCTCTATAGAAGCAGTTTTGTGTTATTTTATTGGCATTATGACAACCCAATTGTGGGTTGTCACAATGTGAAAAGCACAGAAGCAAACTATATTTATTAAGCACGTATCCGCTTAATAAATATAGTTTGCTTCCGTAAACTATGTAAGGTTCTAAAATGAAAAGACAAAGATTAAATAATATATTAAAGCATTTATAGAAATAGGTGTAACTCCAGTATTTGGGTACGCCTCATTAATTCGACAAAAAGACAGGAAGAAGATTGACAGGTGCCACTCACTGCTTTCTCTTCACCCTATCCTCCTTGCTAGCATGTGACACTGCAATGTAATAACACTGCAATGTAATAAAATACGTCGCAGTCTAAATAAAGAGAAAAGAGAAACGGCAATACGGAACTAAAATACGTGATAATAAATGCAACTCCATTTTTGCTTGAATCAATCCCGAAGTCACGTAAAAATCTAACCTTTTGTCACTAAACAAAAACGGCAAATTCAATACAAATGAAACTCAATTCCTAGCCATGGCCAACGACCGGATTTTTGTTTGAATCCCTTCCGAAGTTGCGAAAAACCTAACGTTTTGTCACTAAACAAAAATAACTACTTCAATATCCCTTTAGGTTAGGTTTTTACGCAACTTTGCGTAAAAACTTAACCTTTTTTCACTAAACAACAAAGGCGACTTCAATACAAAGAAAACTCATCTCATGAGTCCTGGCCGTGGCCATCGACCAATTTTTGCCTGAATCCCTCGCGAAATCGCAGCAATCACAAATACCGAATAGAAACGCAATGGGAACAGCAAATAACACTCTAAGCAAAAGAATAATAGCACATGTCAGCACAGAAAAATATCCAACACCACCAGCACAATGGCAACGTCTAACAAGAATAACACAAGTGAAAATAATAATTTCACATTTTTCTACCAAATCAGAAGGAAATCGACAACCAATCAAAACGAGAAATTACACATTCGTACTAATCACCCAATCACAGACCGCGACCGTAGAGTCACTCCGTTCTACCACCAGGCCCACGACGCGAAGACAAGGGGTACCCAAATACTGGAGTTCAGCGCAATTATTTAGCAAATTAAATATGTGCGACTTACCTTTAGGGCTACAGTAGGTAGGAAATACAATAAATGCTCAAAAAAGTAAGTATTTTATTTTCCCGATTGAATGTTTAGGGGTCAATCACAAATTGTGACACTTCGGCAGTAACAGGTTTCACCCCTTCCAGTTATTATTTAAGAAATATTCCAGTTGATCAAATGCATTTATTAATTATAAAATACTCGCTAAATAACATCCACCTGTAGAAACTAATAACATTTCATCCCATCAGCCGAAATAAATCAAACAGAGCTGTTTAGACAACGGGAAAAGTTGAGCCGACGGGTTTCAACCCACAGTTTGAAAAGTTTATGCGATCCTTAGCGGACCTTGAGGAGAATGGATGCAATTCACTCATGGGTGTTCTGAAATCTGACTACCTGAGTCTCATGTCACATTAAAGCAGTCGAGCGTATAAATGATAATAAAATCTTACCTGAGAAAAATCTGCTAATAGGTACAAAAACGGATTTTTCGTCACGGGATAGATTCTTCAGTACATCGTTTTCGAAGATTGATCTGGTATAACTGCACTAATTATTAATGCTATCAGAGTTCAGTCGCAGCCCCTGTATTCCCGCATACTGTTAGTATAAACTATTCCAACATAAAACCCACTTGTAACTCTACACTGATGATTGTCCTAATGGAACATGATACCATCATCATCTTATGACAGAGCGCCACCTACTTGGCCAGAACCAAAGAGCATGCCGGAATCATGGGGAAAAAAAAGGTTGAGGTTTGCTGAATATTTGCATATTAGGCTCAACACGTCCAATATTAGATTTGTTAAAGAAAATAGTTTGAGTGAGTTCCGTCATATGTAGGATTGGCTATTATCACGACAAATAAATGCCCCACAAAAAAATAAAATAAATAAAACTGCTAATGAAAGCATTTCGACTGGGTGCTTGTTATCTCTTTAATTAAAGCAGCTATCAGTTTTTGTACTATTGTGGGGGACATTTTATAAACCCTGGACTTCAGGTATTTCCCTTAAGGAGAAATTCGCTTAAAGCAAACCTGGTAAGTCTATGTGAATAGTGTTAGACGAAAGGCGCCTCCAGTGGTTCCTTCACCTATGCCATATGAACTCTGTGGAAACAAACAGTATCACTGTGAAAGCCAGAAAGTGTTGTGGGTTATACATGCCATATTGTGTTGAGTTCTGTTGTGGGCCTGGTGTTCGGGGCTGCAGGACCCCTGGTAGGACCACGCTTTGCCTTCACACACCGCTAGGAGATGGCCAGGCTGCTAATAATTCTCTAGCTAGTCTCCGTCAGGGTCGCCTGAGCTTCCTGGAAAGAGAAGTAAAAAAAAAAGGAGAGAGAGAGAGAGAGAGAGAGAGAGAGAGAGAGAGAGAGAGAGAGAGAGAGAGAGAGGAGACAGAGTACAGGGAATACAGAATGTACTGGAGAAAAGGAAGGAAAGGAAAACGGAATATAGATAGAGCGACGGAGGATGTAAGGGAAGGAATCCTCCCCAGGTTGGGTGGGATTTCTTCCACCTAGGCGAAAGTGGAAGAAGAGGTGTGGTTTGGTGAACTAAGCCAAATGTGCCAATGACTGTTCTGAGATCTTCAGTTATAAGAAATCCAGTTATAGGCGTAGGCATGTTAAAATTGCCTATAATGAAGGTCGGGGTATTGAGGACAAGACTGGCTGCTATCCATGCTAGCAGTTCCCTCAGGAAGTCTTTTGTATGGTCTGGGGAGGTGACAAATAAACCAGATTATTTTGTAGTTGTATGATATCCTTTCTAAATGTGGTACATAGGGCTTCGAAGTTATCTGATTTTGTCACCTGGAATTTGGATTTCTTATAACTGGATGAGTAGAGCAACGCAACACCTCCGCCGCTTCTGCTATCCCTGGAGCTATGGAGGCTGATATAATCGAGAGGCTGTCCTATTACATCCAGTTGCCTTCCATGAGATAACCAGGCAAGCAGATGAACTGATATTCAGATAGTAACACGATTATTTGTAGATTTTGGTAGAAGCATTTAAGGGGAAATCTTATGACAAGTTAGCACGTTGGTTGCTATCCCTGTGTTGTAGTCGATTCCAGAGAAGCCCTAGAGTTTTCAGTGACTGTCAGGGTCAAGTTGTCTGCGATGGCCTGGTTGGAAACACGGCCCAGGTCTAAGTTCAGGAACTCGTCCATGACCACATTCCATAGGAATGGGCCAAGGATAGAGTCCTGGGGGAAGCCTCTGTAGACATTTCTGAAGACTTGTCGATAGGCATTTCTCACTGTAACACTCCTATCCTGGAGATAGTTCTGTAAGTCTATGTGCATGAAAGGTGACGGGAAATTACTGAGAGGAAAGTGTTCTTTAAGAATCTCCTTGATTTGATTAACAACGTATGATGTAGTACCGCCTTGCATGACTAGAGGTTTTCTGATTGTCCATCGTTGGGTATAACCAGTGAAAATAGCCGATTACATGGCGTTGTCACTGGATGATTCACGAACTCCTTCCTTGCTCCGTTAGGTCCTCAAAGAAGTATGGACTGAGGGTGAAAAGGACGGCCAATCGACACGAAACTATTTTTCGCATCATAAAAGGGGTTTACATGAGTGGAATGTGGGTTTGATTCTGAAAAATAAACAATTTGTCTATTCATGTCAGCTGATAATTGAAATGTGCTTCATCTATTTACATGAAGTTGTGCTTTTCTTCATTCCCTTTCAACTTGGTAAAAGACTGCAATGAAAAATCGAGGCGCACTCTCTGCTTAAAGTCCTTGAAACCTTCTCAGAAAATATGCCAAATGGTTTCTGTATACTGCGGATACAGGTATCTCCAATTTACAAAAAGAAAAAAAAAAAAAAATACAGCACATATACTAGTTTTACCTTTGGATTTCTGCTTATCTACTACAAACGAACTTCGGCAATATTTTTCGTATAAACTTTATCTTAATCCTTAACGTAATCCTTGGAAATTACAAAAGCTTGCAAAATGATTAAGATTAACGTTAATTCAAATCCTTAAAGATTGTAATCCTTAATACAGTCTTTTACATCCTTATTACAACCTTATTATTAATGTCTCATCTCTACCAAAAAAAAAAAAATTATGATATTAGGATCATCCGTAAATGATTACATCTCCCCATATATATTGATTGTGTTTAAAACTGACTAACTCAGCTACGAAGTGAAAAAAGCCCATTAAAATTCTTCGCGTTATCGAAAGGGATCTTTTCCACCAGGTGTGGGGAGGACCGTGACGATACCACTGATATCTCCACTCTCTCTCTCTCTCTCTCTCTCTCTCTCATAGACCTTAGTATAGATACTTCCATGGGCACTGTTCTTCTGAATTGGCTTCTATAATTCCCGCTCTCTCTTTCAAAGCAATCCGAACACGTGCCGCAACCAGCCAACATCCTTTTACTGTCCAAGTTGAAACTCACAGAACCAAGTTTTCTTCTTCTTCATTTATTCATTCAATTTCCATTTTCTGGAACAACCTTCCTTCATACGTATTTCCCGAAAATTAAAATCAACAGAAGTTCACATTTAATGTCAACAAATATCTTCTCCTATCTTCTCAATCTGCAACCCATGCACGGTACTAAGTACTATAGGTTCTAAAAAAAAAAAAAAGAAAAAAAAAAGTACCTGTACTTAACAATCGTCCTTGAGAATCAAAGAAAAAAAAAATAGTATGGAAAACATATTTATTTAACGTGATATACTGTAAGATAGTAAACTAATTATAAGGAATTATGGGATGGTTTCTTTCTTTGGTTTTTAGGAGAATTAGCAACTAAGGCTATATTGCTCCGGGATATGCGGTGGTCATTCCCTGACCTTTCCGCATCCTTCGTATTTGGTGGTGATGGGCTCGAACCCCGATCTAATCAAGAAGCGCGTGCTACGCAGTGCTGCTCCTTCCCACCTGGCTATGGAGGCGCCCTTTCTTTGGCAATTTAATTTGATTTTACTTTATTGTTTATTATTACTTATATTTTGTAGTTTACAATAATGTACCTATGTAAATCTAAGCAGACGCCATTATAGAATTTTTAGTGCGAACCCCCTGGAACTCTTTCGCCAACCACCGTTTGGGAACCGCTGTTCCAAAGGATTGTGTGTTTGGGTGTACCTATGTTTTTAATGGCTTGTAAAGAACTCAAGGAATCTGTATATATTACTCTTCTCGTGTAACACTTATCTCTTAAACGAGTGAAGGCTATTTTTGTTGCGTACAATTCTGGCGTGTATATCGGTAGTCATTGCTTTAAAGCAATTTCTGGAAATTGAACTGCTATTCCCACTAAAGCATCTGTTTTCGAGCCATCTCTGTATATGGAATATAGTCAGAAAATTGAAGTCTATGGGCTGCTTGTAACCATTGACAGATTGTTGCAGGTATCGCTTTTTTATCCCATTTCTGAAAGGAGAAGTCAGATATTGGGATATGCGAATCTCATGGTGGAGGGGTGTGAACTGGTAAGTGCACTACACTGTCTATATTAAGGTTATGTACTGCTAAAACGTCTTGCATTCTAATCTCCAGAGGTCGATTTGCTTGTAGACGATTCTGGTAGATATTTCTACAAAGTGGATCAAAGAGGGTCTCTCAAGCAGGGTATCTAGGAATAGATTTTATTTTAAATGCATAATCCAACGCCAGTTGTTGCCGCCTAAGAGTTAGGGGTGGTTCGTTGGCTACGGCAGAGACTATATATGGGAGAGGTATGATTGGTGCCAGTGGTTATAGATTTTTTTTTTTTTTATCGTATGATGTGAGCAATACAAGAAGGAACCAGTTTCTTCCTGCTTCCTTCGTGTATCGTGGCCGTGAGATCCAACCGGATAGTGCGGCACCATCGTGATATCCAAACCCGAGGCGGGATTCGAACCCGCGACCTTTGGGTTGCCAGGCAGCCACTTTACCCACCCGGCTAGCCCGATCGGCAGTGGTTATAGATAGTGCATTGTGATGAACTGGGTCCAGCCATTTCAGAGCTTTTTTCCCGTGTGGAATCCACTGGGGCTTCATAGTCCAACCTTGATCTAATCAGTGCTTTGTATATGTTTAATAAGGAAAATCTGTCCTCTACCCCATGCTGTTGATGAAAAGATTTAAAATTGTTAAGACGTTTTGTGCAGCTTTTATGTAACTGCCGGATGAGCTCCAAGAACGTGAATTTTTTGTCTAAGGTTAGTCCAAGAAATTTTGCTTTCGGCTGCGTTGGTATTCTCTGGTCTTCTGGTTATAATTCCCTGTCAGGAAGGAAATTCGTTTGCGACAGAAATGTACACATATTATTTTTTGTGTTGTCAGTCTGAATCCATTATCTAGAGCCCACTTAATTGGTTGGTGCCGTTGGTTGCGTGTTGGTTGGTTGCGTGTTGAAACTGCCTCTAGATAGTTCTCTTGTTCTGTGATTGACTAGAGATACTAAAGTCATCGACATAAAGTGCATGTGACACTGAAGAAGGGATTTGATTTGTGATTGAGTTAATCTTTATTGCAAACAATGTGGCACTCAAGACTGAGCCCCGTGGGACGCCTTCTTCTTGTTGGTAGATGCCGAAGAAAAAAGTCTGTATTTTGACAGGGAAGGTTCTATATAGATTGGTGTATACTATGGAATCAGATACTGTACATCATAAAAATTAGTGCGTAATCCTGGACAGTTCCACTGAATAATTTTATCCATTATTTATATTTGGTCAGTCCCCCTCAAACGTTTTTCGTTGGGTAGTAGTCTTTTGCTTTTCTGTCCTTAATCTGGGTTTTTCGGAAAAGACTGGTTTTTCAATATCCATGTCTTCGTCGGCATGGGTTTCCAACCCCTCATCGTTCAACTTTCCTGTTTTCTCTAATTCCGAAAATTCAGAGGCAGGTTCAAGATTGTGGAGTCCTTTATTACCATTACACTGACGCAAAAAAGTTGGAGAACCTGAGGGAATTGAGATCGGTGTATTTACTCTGTTCTCATATTTACGTTGTTGTTTTGCTTGGAGTAAGTTTTTAATTGTGGAGTGAAAGATTCATGTGGAGGAACTGAGATTTCAGTATAACATTTCATTCAACTGATTTATATCTGGACACTATTTGTGCATACATTGGTCTTCTGGTTATAGTTGGCCGGACCATTTTTCTTGCTTCTTGGCATGTAGTATTGGGCTCTGTTTTGTATTTCTGTATTTATTTTTATTTTTTTCCATATTTTACATGTTCTGGAACAGACAGGGTGTTCTCCTTTACAGTTTGGACACTTTGTGGTTGGAGCTGGGCTGGGCAGTCATCGATCTGATGTTCTTTGGATCTACATTTAGCACTCTCGGTGTATTTCAACATGTAGTGCCGACCGGGCTAGCCCCGTGGGTAAAGTGCCTGCCTGGCAATCCAAAGGTCGCGGGTTCGTATCCCGCCTCGGGCTTGGATCACAGTACTGCAAAAATCTTGGGAGGTGCATTATGGCCACAGAAGCCGATGCGCCAACAACTAAAAAAAAACATGTAGTCTGCGAGTGTTCATAATTTTGACATTTGAAACAGCTAAAGGATTTGGAATATATGTTTTCAGTTGGAACTTCAGATATTTTGATTTTACAGTTGGTGAGAAATTTGGTGTGATAAATGTTATAATTAAGTTTTTGGTAGGTATTATATTTCCGTCTCTCCAAATAGAAATTCGTCACTCCTTGATTTTGGAATTCGCTGCTGATTTCTTTTAAATGTCTGGTACTGGACGGTTCAACTAACAAATCCCCAGATCGGAGTCGCCTGGCCCTTTTTCGTGTTCTGGCTAGTCCTTTCAGGACTTTTTGGATAAAAAAGGGGAATTTCTTACCTAATGTTTCTTCTCCAGTGGAATTAATGATTAAGAATAAGGATGTTGGTTTTTTTTAGGAGTCCGATTGGTGGGATCTTCTCGAATGTCCTTTGGGAAGTGTTGACTTTACTACTCATGTTTATCTCTTTTTAGCCCTGGGAGTGTAACTTCCAATTCCCAGGTTCCCGGCTCGCGGTACGAGGAGGTAAGAGCGGTGCCAGCAGGTGACTAAGCAACGGCTAGAAAGTAGGGTTGGTGGTGTTAGTTTTAAAATAAGAGAACAGAAAGGTGACGTTCCTTTCTGAAGGTTTGCTAGCTCCTTTTAGCAAAACACTACTTATTAAGTACAGAAAATAAAGGTCGCTATAAATGTAGTGAACTAAACATAATGGAGAAGCGCACTATAGAATTACTTTAAATCACTTGATTCGGGGTCTTACAGGAAGAGTCGTGTTCTTAAATTCTGGATGTTATCTTATAATGAACCTATAATTATAACGTCATGCATTCATATAGAGAGCTTTACAAATTCTGGAAATAACCTTCAGGTGCTTCCGAAGAAGATCGATGTTATCATTCGTTCATTCGGCAGATTTGCACTTTTTTTTTCCCTTTCTCAATCAGCTTATGAATCGGAGAGTATTTTTTTATTGATAAAGTCACAAGAATATCTCATTAAATTTCATTAGTCGTAATGATAAATTAAAACTGACGAAGCTATCTGCATACCAAAATAATCAATTTTATTAATTTAAAATATTCCCAACAATCATTCAATATGAAAACTCTAAAATTGCTAATAAAAATGTATTTGTGAATATTACATTTGAAATATTTCTTTGAAGTATTACATTGCATTCTCGTGATGTAAAAGGTACACCGCCAAATGAGCTGCCTTGTGAAAAAATCAAGAAATAATGATTACAATACCACCGGCATTGTAATCATTATTTCAGAAAATAATTTGCAATTTTACGCGAAACAGAGAATAAATAACTACTAGATAGTTTGTAAATACATTTAAGATTGCAAAAAAAGTGCTTTATTTATCACTCTATGCATAAATCAGCAAGAATAGAAACTCTACGAGCTAACCGACAAGAAAGAACCGTTTAAATTTGCTTTTCAAAAAGTATTCCCTGATAAATAGTTAGGCATGAATTGGGTATACATATGGAATTGTAGAGAACACATAAGGAAATTTCTATAAAACTATGTATGATTAGTTTTACGAATAACGGAATAAAACAACACACATCTTTTTCTTAATCCTGAGTGGAACTGGTCTTGGGATACCAACAGATTCCATTGCAGCAACTGCAACATTTTCCATTTGGTTTACAGTCTTGATCACAGCGGCATTCGGGTTTTACTTCTGGATGACACAGAATAACAGCGCAGAAATACCCACAGGGGTCGAAATAGAAGGAACAGACTTAATTACAATCATTTCTCTGAATTCAAAATAAATTATTTTCCAAATTATTTAAGCTGCAATATAACGGAAAACGTACTCTTTGATGGCAGAATTGTAGTCGCAATAGTAGGTTTCAAATATTATTTGTATAGTTAAGCTTCGTGGATGTTTGTGTAGCTAAGCTTCGTGGAGGTGTGTTAAATTTCAACAAATACATTTTATTTTTCGCTCTAAATCAAAGAAATAAAAGAACTAAAAAGTTTCGGAAATCAGACGCAAGTTGCGCCATTCGTTTCTTATACCACGAGTCGCTATAAACACGTCTTATTATCCACACGTCTTATTATCCGGCTCGTGATCAGTCGGAGTTTACCTACTGGCCTACGAATCCATTGTATAAGGATGTAGCGGAAACTGGGTGTTTTTCTTTCCCATTATGATGTATAAAGGAAAAAACATCCATAATATGATTATTATTATTCCTTTATTTGTTTGTATAATTTTTTCCCAAGAAAATAAGGAATTTGAGTACTGCGTCTGCTGGATGAACTTTTGGAGTGACCTTCTTTATCTTCTCCATCCATAGCATGTATGGATTGAAAAGATACGAAAGTTAGAATACTGTAGTACGTCCTTATTTAGGGTTGCCATTAATCGATTTCATTTTTTCCAGAACTATTCACACCCTCACACTGAAATTTATTAGTTTTCTGTAGATGACATACCGTTTCATTTTCAAGCTGCTTAAGACTTGGGCGTCGGTCAACAATTTGTTTAATGACCGTGTGATTTATTTTAATGACTGTAGCAAAAATGATGTTATCACAGTTCAATAAAAAAATAATAATAATAATTATAGAAACCTCCATTATTTCTTCGCAGTACTAAACATCAGTTGCCATATTATGCGAAAACAAATTATGTAATAATTATTATTGATTTAAATAAAATTTAATATTTTAAAATAAATTAAACAAATATTTAAAAATTAAAGCTAAAAGCATTAATCGGGTATCTTTAAAATTTTAGTGTTTAGTTTACTTGCCTAAATAACAGAAAGATCCCCCGCAAGCCCCTCCGCAACATCGTTCTCCTTCAGCGCAATTGTCATCTGTTTCGCATAACCTTGGCTCTTCCCGTTTGCACACCACATCGGGAATTGGTGGATATTTGCCTGTAATGGAAATGAGAAATTACTGGACTATTGTTCTTCCACCAATTAACAGAGCTGCTCTACCTCATCAACTTCAGCTGTCCTCCAAGAGCATTGAGAAGACAAAATATGCTGGCACAAGAGCCATTCAAAATTGAACAACTTAGATTCTATTACTTCAACAGAACTGCAAAATTGCTAAATGAATCCAACATTAATATTCTAGATGAAAACATTAATATCAAAAAAGAGTTACAAAGGTTTTATAATCAAGTTACTAGAGAATGAAAATAAATGATTAATTTAATAATAATAACGATAATAAAACTATAAAAATAGGTATATTTAGCTTTCGTTTTTTTCAGTGAACAAAGATGATAAATAACAATTATAATAAAAAAAACGAGGATTACAAAAATCCACGCGCAACTTTAAAAATGCAAGGAGTTCATAAAAGATCTGTTCGATTTAAAACTGAAAATAGCATAAATGCTCTCATGTTAAAAAGTTTATACAGATACAGAAGATACATCAATTAAAAAAGTTCTATTTATATTATCAATTCAATGTGTTCTCTCATCTAACCTATCTCTTTTTCCATTTCTCTTCCAAATCCATTTCTCTCGATATCGCATCAACATATTAGCGTTATTAAATGCTATATAATTTGTGATTTTGGTTCATAATTATGGGGGTGGGTGGAACTTTTTTCTGCTACACAAAACTTGAATCCGATACCGAAATAAATCCAGAGGCTTTGATATATGAGCATAATTACTGTAATGACTACGGACAGGGAGAGACCAAGATCAGTTCATTGATGTAGGAAATATCTATTAAAGATTTCGCAAACTAGCAGCACCCTCTGCTAGTAAGTAGGAAGGTGTGCTCCTTCCTACTGAAAGATGTCCTGTTGCATTTTCTGTATATCTGCTTAAAAAAGAAAACATTCTGGCATATTGAGATTGGAAGGGGATAACATGGTGCTTTCTGGGAAGAGGAGGAGCATTGCAGCAACTGCAACACTCGAAACGTATGTTGCAGTTGCTGCATCGTATTCGCAAATCATTTATTTCTATTATAAGTTTGGCAGTTCCTGTTCCTGCATCACGGAATCGTGATATCTTTTATGAACAGCCTCCAGATTTCAGAAATTCAGTTTCTTGTGAGTATGTTTTGTCAATATTAAAACTATATTATTACTATATTTTTCTAAAGGAGATGTGGTGAACCATCAGCTTATCATCTCCTTGAAACTGCTGATGAATAAGTGATTTGTGGATTATAGGCATGGAACCGAATGTACCAGGATATGAACACGAAGATCCAGTTTTAATCCTTCAATAGCACATTTTTACATAGTGAAGATTCTCATAGGACACATTTCCATTTTCCATAAGGAAAGAAATTTGAAATACTTTATTTCTGAAGTTATGTTAACTGCTATATACTTCAGATGGCCCATAATGCAATTTATTGGTGAAGTCAGATTCCTCAGGGAGCAATTTAAAATTTAAGTTAAATTAAGTGATAAGCCATTCAGAAACTCACTCACTCGCAGGGTTAAAAATTGTTTAAAAAATGGAACTCTGAGGAGAAAAGTAGCATTACTAGAAAAACAATTTCATTGTGCGTTCTTCAAAATTCAGTCTTGAATGTTAGAAATGTTATATTACTTAGATCTCTAATTAGTCGAGCGATGTCGTATGGGCTGAGAAGTGGCAACTGAAGTTTAACATTGACAAATGCAAAGTACTGCATGTGAGTAGCAGTGATCCAAGAGAAACGTACCAAATGTGTGATACTACACAGGGAGGTGAAAAAAAAAAAAAAAAAAACTGGTGGTAATTGTGCAGTCACATATGAAGTTCTCTGAGCAGTGCAGACCAGCTGCCAGAGGAGGTCATTGAGTTTGTCAATGATATATAGGAATTTTGCTAGAAGGGACAGGGAGGTGATTATCCCGTTATAGAAGGAAATGGTCAGGCCACCCCTTGAGTACTGCATACAGGTCTGGAGGCCTCATGTTAGGAAGGATGTAGAGTTTCTTGAAGGAGTACAGGTAAGGGTAACGAGATAGGTTAAATGGACAAAGGCATTGTCTTACCAAGAGAGACTTACATTCTGCAAGTTTCAGCATCTGCAGACTAGGCACCTGCGAGGTGATCTGATTGAGGTGTACAAGGCTTTGAATGGTTTAAGCAGGCTCAATGATGGTGGGACACTTCCGCTTGCGCAGATTAAGAACCTGGGGAGAATAGATTATTCCAATTGAGGAAAGACAGTTGTAAAATAGGTGTGCGGGAGTTTGCCTTTAGCCAGCGGGTAGTTGATAGCTGGAACAGACTTCCATCTGTTGTTGTGGAAGTTGATAGCTTAAATAAATTCAAGGAAGAAGTGGACAAACTTTTAAATCGAATGGATTTCCTCGCTTAGAGGAAACTTCCAGTTTAGAGGAAATGGAATTTTTTTTTTAACAGATGCTCTATAAGCTTGCTTTATAGCATCATATGCCTCTACTAATGCTGATATAGCATAAGTGTAAATTATCTAGTCTTCGGTTTCTCCCATAACCTTTAATATACACTGAGTGATCAGTGAATTATGACCAGCCCTACGAAAATTGAATGGGACCCGTTGACCTCGTGAGGTACGAGAGTGCGGAGTTAGTCGATATATGTTGCACAGTAAGATTTCAGTGGTCCAGTAGGTAGTAAAATTCCGAACGTGATTGGTAAAAGAAAGGATTTATCGGAGTTTGATAAAGGACAGGTTGTGGTTGCTCGATGAGCTGGTGCCTCGATTTCCCAAACTGCTGAACTGGTGTGGTGTTCGAGAGCCGCCGTAGTTAAAATGTACAGGACTGGCGTCAAAATGGTCAAACAACGAGCCGACGGCAGAACTGCAAAGATCGGCGAAAGGTTGATGTTAGAGTTGAGCGTTGGTTCCGACAACTCGTACAGGCGAACAGATGCAGCACTGTTGAAGAGTTGACTACCCAATACAACGTGGGCCAACCCGGAACAATATCTGGCATGACCATGCGTCGCACGTATGGGCTATACCAGCACACGATCCCCATGGCATTTTCTGCTAACCAAGGTTTATCGGCGTAAAAGACTCGCGTGGTGCAAAGAGCATGCAAGTTGGACGTTAGAAGACTGGAAGGAGATGGGCTGGTCAGATGAGTCACGTTATTTACTCCACACCGTGGATGGTTGTGTACGGATTTGGTCCCCGCATAGTAGTGGCATAGTATTTAGGTTCAAGCGCCACCGGTGGTTTCCCACATCTGATCCATATGTACTCTGTGATGAAATGCAGAACTACTGCACAGGCAGAAAAAAAGCGTAATGTCTGGTTAATGTAGTATTATGCTTTGTTCTGTTGTTGTGTCTGGCGCCTTGGCCGCGGGACCCCTACTGTAACCCTACGTTGCCCGCCACAACCACTGGGAGGTGAGCCAGGCTGCCCATTATACTCTGGCGGTTGACTCTGCCAGGGTTGCCTGAGCTTCCTGACAGATGCTATAAAAAAAAAAAAAAAGAAAAAGAAAGAAAAAAAATGAAAAGAGAAAAAAAAGTAGAGGCTATAAAAAATAAATAATTAAAAAAGATAAAAGGTTTTTTTTTTTTTTTCATATGGAGAAGTAAAAGGAGAAGAAGAGGTCAGAATGTGTGGATTTGGAGTGGACCAATAGGGAAGGCAGTCAACTCTAAGGTAGAGGTGTCCACACTAAGGCAGTCCACTCTGAGGTGGAGAAGGAAGTTGAAAAATCACAGGAGCAGGTGATCCTGTGTGAATCCTGCACCCAGGGTGCTTGCATTATCCTACCACAGTCGGGGATCGCAGGGGTGGCACGTTATTCTGTTCTGCCCTGAGTTCCGCAAGTCTTGCTCTTCTAGAATTGAAAACAGCCTGGGCGTAGCGCGTTAAGGCTAGGTATGTGGCCTCTTCTTGAAGTAAAGTTGACTACTGATTGCAAGGGTTTCCTTGAATCTTAGTGAGGAATTGAAGTCTGGCATTCTCCTAAGTGAGGCACTCGTACATAAGGTGTTCCCAGGAGTCCTCTTCACCACAGTGGCAATATGGGTTATTTTCTATTCCCATGGCTGTTAATTTTTGCTGGAACGGTCCATGGCCTGTAAGCAGGAAGAACTTGCAATCCAGGCGAGTATCAGGAAAGAGGCTTTGGGGAAGTCCGACTTATTGAGTGAATAAACCTTTTGGTGATTGCTCCTTTCGGCGTTGTGTCCCATGTTTCTTGCGAGAGGTTTTGTAGATGGTTTGCATTTTTTCTTCTTTCCTTCTTAGGGTCATCTGCATGGTTCAACTGCAGATTTAACAATTGCGTTGAGATTTCCTTCTTCAGGTGCTGGAAGAGACCCCTCTTGTCAACTTCCAGAAAGAGAGGTAAGTATCCTGCAATGACTTGTAATGCAGGGGTGCTGACAGTACAGCACGCCCTTGTAACCGATAGTAACATAAATCTTTGAATGGAATCAAGCTTGCGCTTGTTCCTTTCCAGGATTGCCTCTTCACACCAGAGGAAGCTCCATAGCACACAATCGGGACATATACTGCCTTATATATTAATGATATAGCTTTATTCTTTAGGCCCAATTCGCTCTACTAATCCGCCTTATCATTGCAGTGTATTTTCGGATTTTAGCTGACAGGTATTTTAAGTGGGGTGGAAGGATAAGTTGGGGTCTAGATACAGGCCCAGATGCTTGATTTGTGTGTAGAGACAGATCGGGGTGTTGTTAATTTTCATCACTGGTGGCCGTCGGATTTGGAGCTTTCCTTTTAGAAGGATTGACTTTGTTTTTTCACTGGAGATTGCTAATTTGTGCATGGCAGCCCAGTCTTGAAGTTTTCCCAGTGCAAAGTTGGCTTGTTCTTCCAATGTGGCTCTTGTACCAGAATGAACAACCAGTACGAGATCATCAGCAAAGGCCAGGGGCTTGACCTCGCCGAGATCCATCCCCAGAAACTCGTCCAAGATAATGGACCAAAGAAATGGCCCAAGAACAGAGCCCTGAGGACAGCCTCGCAGTACATTCCCCGTGACTGTTTGGTATTTGTTGGTTACCTGCACTGTTCTATTGCTGAGGTAGGACTTTATACTGTTATATAGACTGCTGGACGTCTTGGCCTCCCGAAGTCTTTGAAGTATGCTGGGCCACTCTAGTCGATCGAAGGCCCCGCAAAGTCCACCATTATGGCTATAGAGTATTTAGATTCTGTCTGAGTAGCTAGAGAGATTAATCTGTGGATAGCATCTTCTGTACTGCAGCCTGTTTTAAATCCAAATTGATGCGGAGATGGTAATTGTTGCTCTGTGTAGTAGTCGGTGAGACGGGAGAGCAAAAGGCATTCTTGGAGTTTGGCCAAAACAGACAGCAGGGCTATTGGTCTGTATGAAGTCGGTACTTGAGGTGGTTTTTTCAGGTGTTTTAAGATTAACTTGAGTGTTGAAATTTTCCAGAAGTCAGGAAATGTTCCTTCAGCAGGGCATCTATTAAATAAATTTAAGAGAGTTATAGGATACTGCGAACTTTTTTACTACGTGGACTTCCAGCAAATCCAAGCCTGGGGTTTTACCCTCCTTCGTTTTGGCCCTGGCCAAATTCATTTCCAGGGATGTGAAGAGCTGTTCACTAGTATCTGATATGTATGCCCTGTTTCTGTCAATGATTTCTTGTTGCTACAGTGTCGGTGCCAAGTCATCAGTTGGGCAGATATTGTCCAGTAACTATAACTAGGGCCTGCAAAACGGTGAGCACCCACGCTCTGCAGGTCCTGGCAGGAGCTCTTCCGCTAGACCTTGAGGTGACTAAATGTGGACTAGATGTATTTACTGTCCAAGAATATGCCTGCCTCCATCTATGACTTTACTATGGACCCAACCAACAGCCGGACGACAGAGAAACAACGAATAGTGGCTCAGATGTTGAAGATTTGGCAGCACAGATGGGAGATGTCGCCAAAAGGTCAAGTTACAAGAAGCTTCATACCGATAGTCGCAAAAATGTACCCAAAAGCCCCCTCGTGGGTCTATCCTGGGCTAAATACAACCATCCTCCTGACGGGCCACGGCCCATTTAAAGCAAAACTGAACGCACTCGGAATAATAGAAGAGTCCACATGCACCTGTGGAGAACTTGAAACCTGGCAACATATTATGCACGACTGTGAATGCTACGAAGAACACAGAAGTAGACTTATAACTGAGATTGAATACTTGGCGAAAAATCAAGAGTACCATCAACTGGATTCAGAAGATGAATACAAAGCCCTCAGCCGATTTGCACTTGACGTCTTCAATAGACGACGAACCGAAATAGCCATCCACAAGGAATAAATAAAGGCAAACTGATAAAACATCAACACAGAGGAAAGGATCACAAAATACTAAGGACAAACGGCGTAATATGCAGCAGAATAAATGAAACAGCATCGACCTAGGAACCAATGGGAGTGGCTCCAGCCAGGATGTCGTCGCTCTCAGGATAAACTCACACATCTAGAAAAGGACCAGGCCCCACCAACGAGTCATCATCAGACTGCACTTGCTGGAGGGCACTGCAAATTTCTCATATTATATTGTATGAATTAGTGGTCTGTTATAATGAATAAGACACCTTTTTTTCAGAAAAGCCACATTAGTAGCCAAATAAACTACAGCTAGACTAGAGGAGTTTGAACATTGTACAGTTCAAAGGTTGCTACTCAAAAATTGTTGCATGTAGGAGCTTCTAGAAATCTGGCTAGTTCGTTTATTAAACCGAAAGTTCATTTTAAAGTTCGTTCATTTTACCGAAAGTTCCCAGCACATTATTATTAGTACATTCTAAAGCTTTCGCTTAGAATGTACTAATAATAACGTGCTGGGAACTTTCGGTAAAATGCAGGAATGAGTTCGATTCCCGTAGATACTTTATCAAGAATGGTATATAATTCACCAATCACTTTATTCTCGGATTAGAAGGGGGGGGGGGGAAGTACACATCTTCGAAGGGGAAGTTATTTGCTTGAGCGTCGTTCCTTATATGTGAGAACATAATCAATCCATATTTTATTTGATAAGCATTTCTGGAAGTAGATCATAAACACCTGAATCGTTTTTTATCTGAAAATTATTATTCTCTACAAAAGAGATTCGCTTTGGTCTGGAGTCATAATATTAATCAGCGAAAATCATAATTAAATAAAATGGATTCAGCCACAAACAAAAGAGAGAGAGAGAAAGACAGCCCCATTGAGTATCCTTCTTTAGGGTAGTATTTTTCTGGATAACATTATTTTATTTATTTTGCACCTAAAGCAACATCCAAGCATTCTATCCGGTAATTTTATTTCACATGAAGAGATTAACAGAAACAAAAACTGTGTTTAAAAATACACTTAAATTTTTGGTCAATACCGTAAATATTTTACATATTGTGTAAACATCATACCAATTGAAAATCACTTACCACTCCCCACATCCACATTAATGGTAGTAATACAGAGGACAACCATCACCCAAATTATGTTCTTCATGTTTATCTGAAACAATAACACGGTAGGAGAATTATGTTATTAATCTACAGAAAAATTTGATATCTGTTCAACACTTCACAGCAATATTACAAGATTATTATTCACCCAGAACATGTTTGATTCACGACAGTGCATTGTAACATGAGTGCATTTGTGCGTTGTTATATAAGAGAAATGCATCTCATATGCAAATATAAATTTGCCTATTTAAAAAAATATATATGGGCCACGATTAATTATTTTATACTGTCAAATAACTGATAAGAATTGTGTACGAGAAAGCAAAATAATTAATGAGAATGGTGTATGCCCTAATGAGGTGTATATAAGAGAAAACCCCCCTCATCAGGGCATACTTATTTAAGAATGGAACTCTGAGGTGAAAAGTAGCATCACTACAAAAATAGTTTCGTTATGCGTTCTTCAAAACAAAATCCAGTCTTGAATGTTAGAAAGGTTATATTGCTTAGATCTAAAATTATTCAAGCGATGTAAGAGATTTAAATCGTTTCATAATTGGAGTACATCTTTGGCAATTTAAGACAACCACATCCTTCCAGGTCCAGATGCTTTCCAGTCTGTCAAATGTGGGTCGTGGCTGCTTGTATACAGGTGTCTGAATGATTGGTGAAATAAATAATATTTATTTTATTTCATTTGATGTTATAAACTTCTCCCACGAACAGCAATATAGCTGGAGGGATGAATTACTTAAATATTGTTGTGTGGAGCTCTTCAATGTTAATGCAAACATATGTTTAGAAAAACAGCAACATCTGAAAATTCATAAATCTCTTTGATTAGAATGTTTTAAATTTGTTTTTAATTTTTAATTAAAAACAAATGTCTTTATCTCAATATTACAGTTTATTTAGTAATATTAATATATCCTGTCGCGCCCACCCTGTCCCAAATTGTTCGTGAATAAACCTTGTGAATAATGAGGGATAATTTATAAATTAAAATACGACTTTCACGGACAATTTTCATAAATAAAGTATATCCGAATTTAAAGCTAATTTTATTTCTTTAAAAGTTTGAATTTCATCTCTTGTATTCTTAATTAACGGTTTAAACGATTAGCGTTTCTTTCATTGACGATCTTTTTTTTTTTTTTTGGTTATGAAAAGGAATCAAAGTGATTTAAACAGTAATCAATAGTTTTTCTAAAAGAAAATTCAGTAATTGTATACGAATCAGATCTATAAATTTGCTTACTGATATTTGAAGTAAAACTGTTCCACACCCAACTGTGAAGTTAATGAAACGATTTAGTAATATAATGCTGCAAAACGTAGATGTTAATGCATTCCTAATATGCTAATGATGCTCTGCGATGCTGATGCGAGCTACACGTGGAAAGTGCACATTTCACAATGCGTCTCCTCCTGCGTCATCGGATAAATACACATCACACCTGCACGTGCACTTTAGACGTGTTTTCGACGATGTTACAAATACTGAAAAAGGAATCGTCATTACTAGAACGTTTCCACATATTATGCCTATATTGCTCGATGTTATTGGTAATGCATTAATGATACAGTGATAGTTGTATTCTCTTCTGTCTTTTCTAATCAACGGTTAACATGAAATACACTGACAGTTCAAAACTGCGTCTGTATAACAATTAAGAAAACTTAAGGATTAAAAGAATTAAGTTACATTAATAATTTACAAACCAATTTCTTTCTGTTTCACATTTTTCATACACTGGTTATAATGTTTTCATCAACGTATAAAATTATTCATTTTACGAGACATTCAATACAGTACTTAATAATACAGCAAAATGTATTTCGTTTTCAAGGCGATTCCAATGCTGAAATCACTGCATCGTTTATACCGCAGTGATTAAAAATATTGAACAGTCGCAACACCCCATATCAGAGGCAGCATTCAAACGAGCAACTTTTATTTCTCAGGCATGCTCCCAAACTTCCAAAAATCTGGAATACAATGTCCCCGACTACGTAAGACGAGAGACTCTGCTGCAAAATGATTTATCATTGCCTTTAATATCCATTACTATTCAATTATTCCTTTTTGAACAGGTGTTTATATACAGTTTTTATATTTCTGTGTTTGTAAAGCGTAGTTTTTTAGGCTATTTAGTAATCCCCAAAAAATAAAATATTTTATTATTATTAGCCAGCGAGGAGGAGAGATTCAAAATGTAAACTGATCAGACACATTACGGCTGTATTCTACAGCGAAACTTGCAAAGGTTTCGAAGTGATGCAATCTGTGGGATGCCATTTTGCAGTTTGATATTTCAATGCGGGTGACAGCAATTCAATGCATTATTCATCACTGAACAATAATGCAATTCAATGCTATGAATAATGCAGTACATTATTTATGACTTAAGTGCTGATGAAACAGAGAGACGGAGAACACAGATCGTCCTTGAAAGTAAGCGAATCGCTATTTTATTTTGGCTGAACGTTTCAGTTCTTCGACTGATACCCGAATTTAAGAATATAATACTATCTCTTTATAATACTGACGCGTATAATTAGTACCTTCCCGGATTTCACAGTGATCGTAATGGCTGCCCCTCCACACGAGTTGGTAAAGATCTGGAGTCGAAACCTGTCAGTGACGCGCAGGATTATTATAGCATTTTTCCACGTCATGGCTGTCGGTCTCCGACGATTTATAGTAGACCTTATCGAAGATCACTTTCCAGTCGGTCTCCGATAAGGTCTACATGTTGCAACATGTTGAAAAAATAAAATCAGTGCGTTTGTTAAAGTTAAAAAAATATTTAATTTGGACTAGGGGTTTTTGTTTATGAGGTTAATACTATATTGTGTTTGACAGGTGTTATGTACACGAAATTCACACATTAAAAATCCTTCGGGTAGGGCACATCGCTTTTGCAGGGTGATTCAAAATATCCGCAATCCAGTATATCAGTAAATAAAATTTATTAAATCTGTAACTATTAACTTTAATTTTGAACTATTATATTATGCATTGAAGTATATCCAGAATGATAATACCGAATGCTAATTATTAATTATAGGAAATAATTTTTTGTCCTCATTGCTAAGAGAGCACTGTTTCTCATCGTTTTCAGATGCAGACCACTTTCATATTTGAAGTAGGACCATGAAATTTATAATTTTGGTTGAAATTAATTCGACGTATTAACTTATAAACTTATTAATTAAACTTAAACTTAATTAATTAAACTTTGAAACTTAAAATTAATTAAAATTAAACTTATTTTTTGTCGAAATTAACTGTCATTGCAAATAGTTAATATATTTGCAACTATACGTGCAAAAATATTAACTACTGTATTTTTCGAATACAAAGACATATATTCGTATTTAAATTATGTACTGTACGTGACGTTGTTACAGGTACACCTGAATTTCCCATCACTGTTAATGGAATGTTGCTTAGCGCGAAAAAAAAAAAATATATATATATATATGTATATGTTTTTTTTGTGAAGCCGAGCTCTTTAATAAGCTAAGCGATCCAGTAATTGGGAAACACCGACTTATGAGTACTTTGGCCTTCTCCAGTCGCATCTTACAATTAAATAAGGGAATATTGGGTTAAACTTCGTAGGCGTTTTGGGTGATGCCGTTAAGTTTTATTTCTTCTATCATCTACCATTACTAATATTAATTTTGCTGTCCAGTCCATAACGCAGCCGACTGTCCAATTCTAAATCCTCACTACTGTGTATATGCTCACTACTCTGATCAGGACGCTGACACAACGTAAACCCCGAGGCGTTATTGTAATTGCAGTATAATTAAACTCCATCTTGGAGAATAATTTAATTTAGGTATTCGCACCTCCCTTTTTGAAATTTGCTTTTTAATTTTAGTACATGTGCATTACATAAAATATCAGCTCATGAGCACTATTATATACGCGCTCGTGTGCGTGTGTACAGTTGCGTGTCTACTGCCATCTTATTTAATTATACAGTTCAAATGAAACCGAGTAATACACATTTCTTTATCGAACCAGTCTTCAGAACGAGTTCGAATCCCATGTCACGGGATTCGAACTCAGGCCTTTTCCACCCAGTGTCGGAGAACTGTGATTATATTCACTCTGCTTCCGCGAGGGCTGTAGAGCATGCATAACCAAGAGAGAGAAAAAAATTATATTAGGGTTAACCGTAAATGATTACATTAACCCGTATTCGTGTCTATAAATTGCGCGTTTTCTCTGGTCGATATGCCTGTTTTGCTGGACGAAAAAACCACAGTTTCTGGGGGGGAAAAACTTGCTATCTACGCCTGAGACCAACTAACTCAGTCACAGATTGAAAAGACCCACTAAAGTTCCTCGCGTCATAGACGGGATTCGAACCTGGGCCTTTTCCACCCCGTGTGGGGAGGACGGTGACGATACCACTGTGCTACCGTATACAGTTCCCGTATACTTGCTTGTAGAAAGTCATATTTTATAAATTTATCGCACGTGAAATTTGTAGACAAAAATTTCTCACGTTTTATTGAAACGGGGATCAAGACGGCAATTGATTATGCACACTTCAATATTCCTGTAGATCAGCTTCATCAGCAGCTCACCACTTTGCTCTTCTGTGGGAGAGAAAAGTTGTGAGTGGTGAACCAACGAGGCTGGTAGAGTGTTTTGCTCGGGCGAAAGTTAAAAAATCGTCATCCAAGTATATTTATATATAGTTTATAAATCTCTTATCCGCTTGGTTTATTACAAAAATGTGTAATAAACCTCTTCGATTTGAAACGCTTTCAATTCCAAGTCTACACGCACGATCTTCGTTTTTAGTTTTGAAATGAACCAAGCGTACAGAGGGGGTGTTTTGTAAGATGCATCCAGCATTGGCCTAACTAGGAATACTCCCCGAAATCAAGATTTTAACTATGAAAATTTTCGTGAATGATAATCGTTAGCTCTATACAATTTTGAAAAAAGTAACGCCTCTGATAAATTCCAAAATATTTCAATATTAGGCACGAAACGATCGAAGTTATTTTATAATTACCCTGTATTTGTAGCAAGTGTATATGTCTATAGAGCTTGGGAAATTCTTATAATAATCTTATAACCTGTTCCCGAATCTTCCGATGAGAAGATTCAGGGCCGTGCAAGATTTTCTAAATTGGGGGGAGGGGGGATAAAGAAGTTAAAGAGGGATTAAAGTTGTGATCCGGGGACTCATTAAGCTTTAATCGTATTGCAACAGTAAAATAATTCAGATTATTTTGATTGTAGAGGTTTATAATCCCTAAAGTCCTAATTGGGACCGCTCCTGCCTTCATTTGATTGACAGAGTTTCATTTTTTTTTTTCCTTCTGAAGCACTCGAAGCTTAAAGCAATGCTTCTGGGAAGTCCACGAGAATATCTAATGCAAGTTTGTTACGTGTACTGACATTTAACGGAAAAACTTCATTCGTATACCTGAAATTGTATCGTGGATCTTTCCCTTTATAGATAGCGGCCTGCAGAGTGGGAGAAGAGCAGATGTTATTCTGAAGAACATTGCCATGAAAGTATCTACAGAAAAGTCATGCAGTAGACAGTAGAGTTTGCTAGAATTCAACAAAACCACACAGACGAAAATAAATGTAATATATTTTTGAGGTTGTCTTTACTGTGAAGCACAAAAGAATAATATTATTCAAGTCATAAATGATTCATTTTTTTAAAGCTTATTTTTTGAATAATAACCACAGTAACACGGAAAATTATATTCACTCGCAGTAGGGAGTTGGCAACGTGCATAATATTTAAATTTCGCACACGTCAAACTTGAAATAAATTTAAAAAATTAAATGAAAGCGAATAATAGTATTTTTTAACGTGCAGTTTTAAAATCTATACACACATAATATGCAGAATTACGAATATATGCGCATATGCACGGAGTGAAGTGTTGGTTTTTTTAAACTGAAAGAAAAAATGGAAAAGCAGAATTCTTTTTTTTTAAATAAAAGGTGTAAAAAATATTTTAAATATTTCAGTGTTTCATTCAAAACAAAAAAATACATACAAACCATTTTATTCCAATAAGAAAAAATGAAATATCGACACACTCCAAGCAGAATTAAAAAAAAAAACTTTTCTAGAAATTGAAACGAAAATTGTCACTTGTCAGATTCTGTGCAATCTGCTTTGTTACGATTGAGGGCGCTATTACCGCAAGGTTAATATGAATAAAAATAGTCAAAAATTGTTTTAACTATCACAGACGAAAATAAATGTAATATATTTTTGAGGTTGTCTTTACTGTGAAGCACAAAAGAATAATATTATTCAAGTCATAAATGATTCATTTTTTTAAAGCTTATTTTTTGAATAATAACCACAGTAACACGGAAAATTATATTCACTCGCAGTAGGGAGTTGGCAACGTGCATAATACTTTGCAAAGTTCTGCAGTATACTTTGCAGTACATATACGCATATATGTATTGCGTGAATGCATTCAAGAATTCATGGATCTTCCGAAACAACCTAAAATGCCTTTCAAAAATTCCTGCAGTCATTACCCAAATAATTTAGTCTTACATTTACCTGTATTGTAATATCCATGATTTGTTATACGTTATATTTTAGCATAACGTGTACAGTATATTTGTAATCTCCTGGCTTTAAAAAATATTTCGATTTATCATAGAATATAAAGTCTAACTTGCGAATAAAAAATTATGGCGGCTATTCATTTCTGAATAAGAATTGCAATTGGAAAATATTTGTAGATCCTTAGATTAATAGACACCGAATCAAGTTCATTCTAGAGATACACCGGATTGCCATTCTGTATCAGTATAATAATGTTTAAATGATTTCAAGGACGCAAGAATAATGGTTAAATGATGATGCAATTCTTCTTTGAAACTTTACATAATTTCCGCCTCGATCACTGTAGTAGGCAGTTCATCAAAATTTTGTATTAGTGCCCTCTGTTTGATCTACCAGTGAAAATACCTCACTCGTCTTACTAAATCCTCGTTCTACTGATTCCCTTCAGTTCTTTTATAACTCTATCAAGTCCTACCCCACAGGATGTCTAATTTATACAACGGGATAATGAAACAGACCTTTATAGTCGATCATATATGAAAATACAGGAGAATATTTCCGTTCGTTTAATTTTTAATTTATTGCACATATTGCATAAGCACACTTCAGTTAAACTATATGCGTTTACTTTTCAGAACAGTGGAAGAAATGAGTGAAAAAAACGCTTCTTTCACTGATTTCTTCCGTAACGTAGAAAAAGAAATGAATTCTTGAAAATTTGCTATTAACACTAAGAAAATTATCTAGCTGCTTTTGGTATAAGCACATATTCGGTTACAGCATCTGCACTAGCTTCTTTCGGTTTGGCATAATTAATCTAACTGAATGGAATCTAGAAGCCTGAGAGAGCTTTTGGGGGTACCGCCCCAGATGTGGGAAGAATATTCCATGGGAGGGCGCATTTGCTATTTCTACAGAGTTAGCAGCTGTTTGGAAGAAAAGTAACGCCAAGAGCGAAAGAGAAAACCAAAATTTTTAGATGCAGAGGAAGCAATATTTGTAATGTGCTTGTGCCAAGAGAGATTATAAATCAGGGTAATACCCAACAGAGATATCATTTTCCCTAGAAATCGGAGTTTCAAAGATATACATAGGAGCAGAAGAATCCTTTTTGCGCGATATAAGACAAGACGGAGTTTTAGAAGGATTGAAATCAACTAAGTTGTTTGCCCAACTGGAGAATTACCTGGAGATCGGCATTTAAGGAATTGGTAATGGATATTCCAGAAGTTGAAGCTGATTGACCAGGGCAAGGTTTCTCAAAATGGAACATGGAATGCAATGTGCTATCATCGGCAAAACTATGGATGGGATTACCAGTCAATGGAAGGTCATTAATATACAAGAGGAAAAGAGTGGGGGAAAGAAATGCACCTTGGAGGACACCGGCATTAGTGGAGAAGTTAAAGACAGAGCCATCTACCATCACCCTCAGTGAGCGATCAGAGAAATTTTCTCTCTTCCTATGAGTAGGAAGAGAGAAAATATACCATATACAAAAAACAGTTGGCAAACCATAAGATGGAAACTTGTTTAGAAGACCTTTATGCCAAACACGATCGAAAGCCTTTGAGATATCAAGAGCAACTGCTTTTGTTTCACCAAACTTTTCCATTGAATTAATCCATAAACGGGTAACATAAGCCAGAATATCACCAATGGATCGACACTGCCGGAATCTATACTGGCGATCGTTGATAAGACGGAAGGTTTCTAGGTAGTTTAAGAGTTGGCGGTTAATTAATTTCTCCATTACTTTGGAAAGAGTAGAAGTAATCGCAATGGGACGATAGTTGGATGGGAGGAACTTGTCACCCTTTTTGGGAACTGGATAGATATGAGCAAATTTCCAAGCAGAAAGAAAAACACGTTTGGAATAGGAAAGTGAAAAAAGTAAGTTCAGGAGCACAAGTTTTGAGAACAAGTGGAGAAATATCATCAGGACCTGGAGCTTTCTTAACATCAAGATTCGTCAAAATCCTTCTGATATCCTTTTGACGGAAGACCACAGGAGGCATTGAATGGAGGCTGTTGGGAATGTTGGGAGGTGTTTTACCAAGATGATTAGTACATGAGTAGGAAGAAAAATGGGATGCTAGCAGGTCAGCTTTATCCTTGGCTGAAGTGACAACAGAACCATCTGGTTTGGACAGAAATGGGAGCAGAGATGGGCAAAGGTTGCGGCCATTAACTTTGGCAAGAGACCAGAATAGTCTGCTACCATTAGGGCAAGAAGCAAGTTTTCTTTTCTAAGCCTGTTCAAACTCTAGTTAGTCTGAACTGATTAATTACTGCTTCATAATGGTTGCGAGCTTTGGTGTAGGCAGAAAATGAAACTTAAGAATTAGAAAAAAGCCAATTATGATATGCAACGTTCTTCACTTGAACCGCCTTAGCACATTTATTGAAAAACCAAGGTTTAGATAAAGGACGAGATTTTAAAGTGGAGTGTGGGATAAAGGATTCCATTTCCGCAAGAATAATTTCACTGACACGATCTGGGCAAACAGTGACATCAAAAGTTTTGAAACAGTAATCCGACCAAGGAAAAGAAAGGAAATCTCGCAGGTCATCCCATTTTGTATTCTTGTAATGCCAAACAATACGAGGTTGAGAATACACATGAGATAAAGGCTCCATTGGAGGAGAGAGACAATCAGCAATTTGTGATCTGAGGTGCCTAAAGGACCACTCACTTCGACCGTGTACTTAGATGGGTTGTTTGTGAGAAAACGTTCAAGCCTGTTGGATGTATGGTTAGGATTTTACGGTATTCTTGTTGGTAAATGAACAATCTGTGGAAGGACATTAGTAATTGCAAAAGCATCAGGATCTGGACCAGCTGGGTCGGTGTGAAAAGAAAACGGAAGCCAGCTGGAGTTTTGAACATCAAAATCAAGGAAAATTACTTCAGTGTTAGGAAAGTTGGACTGGAGGAAGTCAAGTTTCAAAGAGAGGAAGTCAAAGAGCTCCAAGTGATTAGTGGAGTTGTGAGAACGGTAGAGACAACAGATGAATTTGACACAATGAGGTAGAATGATTTTAAGCCAGATAAGATCAAAGAAAGAAGATTCCAAATTGCCAAATCTCTGACAGGGAATATCAGAACGGACATATGCACAAGTACCACCTTTGAGGCGAAAGTAATCATACAGCGAATAATTTGGGCATCTGAGATGAGCAGTAGTTGAATCAACCGATAACTGAGATTCTGTCAGAAAAAGTACATGGGGTTTGGCAGACTGCAAGTGGAAATGGACATCGTTGAGATTAGAATTGAGACCTCCTATATTTGTGAAATGAATTAGGAAGTGCTTGGGAGGTTTAGATCTTTTCGCAGATAAGCTTGCTCTATTAGTTTGACAATTCATGGTGTATTCAATCGTAAGAAAATGTGGGTGGGACATGCTGTATGAAGTAACGAAATTTTTGGATATGGCGTACACATGGTAAGAATAAACCCAGATCCTTGACATAATGTGGCCTGGACAATGCCCCCCCGCATACACACTTCTCGGACTCCTCCAGTCACTCTGGAAGAGTAGAGGTAGCAAGATTATACACTAGCTGATCCGGAAGCCTCCAAAGAGTTACCAATAGGTTCCGTCCTGTGTACTAACTAGCGGTCGGGCTGCGAACACCGTTTTAGAGCTGTACCATCGAAATGTAAGGAAGATTGTATCTCGCCGTGATGTTCATCATAACCTGAAAAGTCATCAATCATACTGCATGATGAAAGAGATGGGGAAGGGTTCACCGGAACTTAGCTCTGGAGACTAAACATGGGTTCCACCATTTCAAGCCTCCAATAAGCAAAGTGGTGGTATTGCACCGGTTGATAAGAGTCATCTACCACCTAGTACTTCCTGGTAACACAGAGGAGCTGCATTCCTCCATTCGGTGTGGGCGTCACACCTCGACCACTGCTTACGTTGGTTCGCACCTGGGTTTTCACTCACCGAGTGACTGTGCATGGAGGTTATACCCAGGATTACTAACAGTCCCACCATCGTCAAGGTGCAAGCAGAGGATTTGGCTGTTCCAGACCGTCCGGACTTCGCCGAAATTGGGTCCACTTGACTTGATTTATCTGAATATCTGTTCCTTCGACGTTTTAGACTCCCAGGTAGCAAAGTACAGCTTGTCTGGCCTATCTGAGAGAATGTCTTTGACAACCTCAAGGACCAAATTCTTGCAATTAAAGAATTAATTTTCAAATTATTTAAGTCACTGTTAAGATAGAACTCGTACAGAAGGAAACACCTTCATCAATAAGATTTACTAATTGATCATTTTCCTGTTGTTTCTTAATGTTTGGCATTAGTCGGTGTATCAGCCCATGTGTGCACTTGCAATCGCACATGTGCTGATCTCCCTTAGCAAGAAATATGTCAACATACAATTATCAACACGAGCATAGACTACGGGCAAAATTTTAGAGTGACATGGCGTGTTCGAGTCCACATGGACTAGAGTTTCGCAAAATACGGAAATGTACATCCTGGCTTATAAACTGAGTCTGTGTGGTCGTCCTAGAGTAGAAAAGGAACTGGACTTTTATTTATATGCTGTAATCTTTGCATCGCGACATTCTCCACTTGCTTTGATTATTGTACTTCGATAGTTTGGAGCAGTTGTGTGCATTAAGCACCGAAGCCATGTAGCTTTACTATCTTGTCTTTTAAGTTGTATTTATTTTTCGGTAGTCTGTCTATTACTCTATTTTTTACCGATATTCTGTCGATAGTCTCTTTACCGATATTTTTATCGGAGACTCTCGGATATAATCCAACAACAATGTTGTTTTATAAAATTTTTATAAAATCCGGGTCGTTTTTGCGCATTGTGAAAGAACGGAAATCGCAATCATCGTGCTAGCTATGAAGCCGTGGTAAACAGAATAGACAAGGATCATCATGAAACGACAGCACAGTAAAAAACAGCAATGAAAATTCCAGTTATGGTATGAACAGTGATCGCATTTTATGCTCGTTGATTATTCCTTGCTCATCCTGAACAGTTGGACAGCTTGGATACGCCGAAATACAGATATAACAATTATGTTTGATCCGTCACAATGTGTTTACAGAGCGTTCCAGAATGACGCGATGAATAGTCCTGCATTCTCTGGTAGTACAGTCAATACTCCGCATCCAACAAATGATTGATGTATGCGCGGACCTAGAAGAACGAGTTGGCAGGGAAAGGTAAAGATAGACCTTTTTTGCTTCCAAATATTCTGAAAACCGCTTATTCACACGAGTTTTCTTGTAATACATTTAAATCATTTCAAAGATGCCATCAACATACAGGAGCAAACAGGAACACTGGTGAGTGTACTTTATTTACAAAATTTTCAGATTTTCCACTGCTAACAGATTTAACTGTATTTTAATTATCTTATGTATTTATTTCATTTACCCCTGTATAGAATCATCAGCTAAAGGGGTGTACATCGTGATGAGGGTACATCAGAACTATATTCGGTTGTTTTTAACATTAATGGATGACATAAAAATAATATTTTTCTTAAATTTGGAGAAAGAAATTTATTCGGAGTTATTATAGCTGGAAATGAGGATTAGTGAATTTTTCCACTTTCAGGATAAGCACATGAACCACCACAACAACTGCAGCAGTGTCCGTTTGGTTTGCAGTCTCGTTCAGATTGGCAGGATGGTTTTGTTGTCCATGGATTACAATCAACCATAGCACAGAAATCAGCACAAGTAGGATCTAAATAACGAAAAAGTTTTAGTTACACTCATATCTTGCAATAATATAGTTAATTCCAGTTTATGAAGTAATATATCTTAATTAGTATAAAACATAAATGGAATTTTATTGAAAATTTCAAACATATTACAACTACTGAACTTTCATGGCGCCTCCGTAGCCCAGTGAGCAAGAGCAGCAGTGCGTTGCACACGCTTCTTGATTAGACCGGGGTTCAAGTCTGTGACCACCAAATAAGGAGGATGCGGAAAGGTCAAGGAATGACCACCGCTTATCCCCGGAGCAATATGGCCTTAGTTGCTAATGTTCCTTAAAACCAAACAACAACAACTGAACTTTTATACTGAAACTACAACATACCTCTACTGAACATATTTGAATTACTAACCGAAGTTAACGGAACAATTCGTTGGAAACTGTTCAATATAAAACTGATGCAACCTGTCCAATAAAAGTTTTTTTTTTTTTTTTTTTTTTACTAATATGCGTTTAGGACTAAAGCCTCAAGCTGAGAGCAAGTTTAGACTATGTATATATATTAAGTGCAATAGCATCATTAATACACAGCCATTTCTGAATTAACAGAATACAAATTTATTCTGCTAATTCAGAAATGGCTGTGCATTAACGATGCTATTGCACTTAATATATATACATAGTCTAAACTTGCTCGCAGCTCGAGGCTTTAGCCGCAAACGCATATTAGTCTAAATACATCATACACCAGACATCTCTCATTGTGGAGTTATATTTCATAACTGTTTTGCTATCATTGTATCACTTGTGTACCCACCCACCCACCGAAGAAGGGCCAAATAGCCGTGAAACGGCACCACGGGGAGCCTGATGATGTCCGGAGTTTCCAAGAATAGGTAACAACAGCCTTCTCCACTAGGGAAGCGTTGCTTATTCGAAGAGTTTTTGAGTGGTGTGAGTTGAAGTAGTTACTGTCCCTTTCATCCTTCTACACCGTTTCTTTTCCTCTTCCACTCCTACTATTACTTTCCCTCTACCTTTTTGCTTTTCTAAGTCTAATAGGGACAAGTGGATAGTAGAGTTATTATCCCACACATAAACAAAATAGCCGTCTGGGTGGGTGGTACCTATCTGAGAATAAGTAACATTAGTCTTCTCCTCAGGTGAAGCGTTACTTATTCGAAGTAGTGCAATATCATGGCAACTCGTTGAGAAGGTATTCACAATATGAGATGTAACTTAAAACGATGCCGCCTAATAAATATTCTGTTAATTCAGAAATGGCTGTGTATTAATGATGCTAATGCACTTAATATATACAATTTTTTTGATAATTGCTCACTGATATTGCAATTCTCATACTTACCGAGAGGGCAGCTTTTCGGTTATGTTAAACATCAGTTTGGACGTTTTAATCGATTTTTCAGTAGTAATGATCTCAGGAAGGACACCCGTTTGAACATTTTATCCGGTAAACAGGAAATCAACCGGTGAATGAATTAATTTCCACCAATTGAAATACACTTTCCAAAGGGCTAATTTTCTAAGAGAATTCAAAACGTTCCTTGCGTACTTTATAAAATATCTTCTATAATAATAATAAATACATTTTCTGTTTATACTCCGGGACGACGAAACGGTGAGAGGAGTTCACAAGATAGAATACAAGAAACAGCACCGTATTCAGTAGTCACGGGCTTGAACTCCGGTCACTCAAGGCACGTGTACTTATGCACTCGAGCGCCTGACCACTAGGCTACGGCGGCCTTACTATAGAAATTATCTTTCTAATAAACTAATGTATCGCTTATGTATCTCTAGTAGTTTTAATGTAGATATCAAAAATTTTCAAAAAATTAGGAAATCAAACTATTTTTTGAAAAGCTTTGAGGATATAATTTTTTGTTGGATGCATGTTTGTGTAGTAGTTATGCCACAAATCTTTATGCCACAAAAGATGCCACAAATCTTTTAGTATAATTCTGAGTTTTAATTTAAAGTTGTCTCCAGCAGCGTTCCATGGTAGATGAGTTATAACTCTTTCTCTGCTGTTGTTTTTAGTTTTTTCTCCTTCCCGGCAGGGAAGGAGAAAAACAACAGGGATTTTTCGGGACACTTTCATTCGTGGCATAATTAACATTAAAACAATCTACAAGACATTAACATTAAAACATCGTAAAACACATTAATTAGGTATATTTAAAGTTATACAGATATACTTGCCGTATAAAAAGCAGAAAGTGCGACCGCGACATCCAGTGCAACATCGCCATCCCGGAGAACATTCTTCACCTGGAGTACATGACTGTATGATTTCCGTGGGGACAGAGATTTCTGTGCAGTTTATTGGGCATCCATCTGCAGTAATACGAAGGAAAAATTATTCGACTAAAGTTATGCCATACTTCACACAATTCAGTAAACGAAGATTAAGATCTTCACGACTTTTCACGAAATTAAACTTCCAGTTAACTTTAGGAAATTCTTTTGATCGGAATTAATTAACAAATGTTGTTTTTCCACATGTAGCGAAATGTAACTGATTTATGAATCCGAAGGAAATAGGCTGTCGTTTATGTTTACGACAATTTTCGATATTTGAGAAAATTAGATGGAGAATGTTAGTTTTTCTTGTTGGATAAGTTGAGATAAAATGTTCATCAGATTTATAAGCGTTTTTGTTCGATGATCTTGTAAATTGGAAACCAAAGTAATATGGGGGAAGTTTAAAAAGTCCTAAAATTATTATCCGATCCGAGGAATACAGAGTAAGTGTTAAATTGCCAATGGCCATTTCAAGTTTATGCGTTACATTTCTGTGGAGGCAACTAAACTTATATAAATACCAGAATACATTTTTATGTTAAATTTTTAAAGAAACACCCTCGATGTTATGCAGAGTCCATAATTGAAGATACGCAAGTTCTTATTCCATGGAATTAATACCGTCTCTACTATTACAAGCCTTTCTTACTTTTTCGTACTTTAAAATTAATTCCGAGTGTAATATTGAGTCATTAAATAACATGCTACTGACGGAGGAGCATGATATATTGTTTCTTATAGAAACGTGGCTTAAAACTAACAGTAAAGCCATTATACTCTGCCAACAGCAACATCGGCTTTTATAGTTCACGGTTAACGTTGAATCAGCTAATTGCTGTTTTTTATTTGCTTGAATAGCAGCACGTCTCCGAGTCATCAAAGTTGTTTATTAGTTTACAAGGTGGCCAGTTTAGTGTGATTTATTACGATATGTTTTGTTTTAAATTCTGAGTGCAGATAAGAGAGAATGAGCTGTAAGTTGGAATTTTGGTTCGTATTTTCGTGAACAATAATGCCGAATCCTTCGGAAAATTATTTCTTAATATTTTCAGCAAGCACTTGTTGTACACCTTGCATTTATACAATATGTTATTTTTTGAGAGACAGATTTAAGTGATGTATTTTCTTTACACTTCAGAGGGGAAGAAGAACATTTGTTTTCAGAACACGATTTTATTGGGCAATTTCAAGTGTTGAATGTGATAATTCATTGCTGATCAGGTTATCAAAGATTGACAAGATCAATTATTCGTCCATATATGATTATGTAGGGAAGATTTTTAACATAATCATTATTTCGAGGAATTTCATTAACTGGCATTGCGATTTGCAGAAAGCCATCATCGTTAGAACACTGATCTTCTGTGCTAAGTTTTCAGATTTCGAATCATTGAGAGAACTAAGTGGTCGAGTTGTTTCTGTCGATAAATTATGACAAACTTAGCTGATTTAGTGCGATGTCTTGTTTTTACCTACTGGGTAGGAAGTTTCTTTTTGGTAATTAATGGGCGAGAAGTTCAAATTTCATTGCCATGCAAGGACTGCTTGTGTCGAGTTGAAGTTTAAGCTTGCTAAGGATGAATGTGCTTGTTGTTGTTGGGTTGGTTGCTTCGTGTTTACTGCCCGCAAATTGCGATTGTGCAGATGAATCTGGTTGTCTTTTAATTTTTAAATCAGTTGGAGTACTTGCATTAGCAGTTATACTGTCTGATGAAGCATTTGTGCTGTTATCATTATTTAGACAATTGCAGGAATATTTAAGCTTATTTAAATTCAGGAACTGTTCTGAAATTAACTCAACTAATGATAGTAACTATTTGATTAGTTCTAGATTATGGGCTTTGTAATTATTAAAATCATCAATATCATTCTAACAACACTTTTCAAATAAATTAAATATCTACTTAGAAAAATACGTTGATTAGGAAGTATGTTAGATAACTTTTCTTGAAGAGCATAGTTAAAGTGAAATTGCCATTGTCCCTCTTCATTTTTATGTTTCCTGACTTCTTTAAATTCAGTGAAGAGGTAAGCAAGGTCCTTTGTAAATTCTGTGTCTTGTGTGGAACTTCCAATTCCAGGCAACATCCAGAGAAAGTATGAGAAATTGTCATCACTGTCTTGAGAAGAATCAGAGTTCTTTGCTGAATTGTCACTTTAGTCCTTCCGTAGTTTCGCAGGTAGATTGAAGGCACCTTACATTAGCTACATTTGTATCTTAATATCGCTTGTGATGACTTATTTTTATAGTGTTTCATTGACAGTACAGTTCCACAGCTGCTTTGCAACAAATTAAATAATCTTTTACACTTTCATATTGCAATGTTTATGCAAACTGTTTGATCAAAAAGTTCAAAACAAACGAAACATACAAAACAAACAAACATGAAACATTTGAAATATCCGCCGTCATTGTCGTTATTTGGTTTTTAGGAGCATTAGCAACTAAGGCCATATTGCTCCGGGAATATGCGGTGGTCATTTCCTGACCTTTCCGCATCCTCCATATTTGGTGGTCACGGGCTCGAACCCCGGTATAATCAAAAAGCGTGTGCTACGCACTGCTGCTGCTGTTGCCCACGTGGCTACGGAGGCGTCTTGAAATGTCCGCAGCATTGCACAAAATAGAAACGACGGCAGTGCCGTGGTCAGAGAGAACCAAGATCACAGGAATGCTATGCGCGGGTTGAGAGACAGCCGCAAGAAACACAGAAAAGAATCATTTAAGAGTAATTTTTACAAGTTAATACCTTCATAAAGAAATATATGAAATTCCAAAACCTTCCTAAATTACAAGTGTTGAAGCTGATTCCTTAGCATGAGATTAGTTGTATAAAAAATACTAAAACTTCAGGAATTAACGAAATATTGAGAAGCACTAACACAAAGTAATATACCGAATCACGCTTACACTACCGTGGCGTTGTGGCCAACGAACACGGATTTGCCTTGAGAATTAGGATAAACAAAAAGACTCCGTTATATTAGGGACACCTGAAAATTACCTCCTCCACACTTGTTTATAAATTGTATATGTTCTTTGGCTAATTTATTTGAGTTTTTCGGCAAAAAAACTCCACTTTGCGGGACAAAAAACTCTGAGGCCAACCAACGCTCGCTGTGAAAAAATCCCATTAAAAACTCCTCTCGCCATTAATGGAATTCGAACCCAGAGCTGCTCCGCATGTGAGTGAGATTATTATAACCATTTTGTTACCTGGAGCGAGCTTTGCCATGGATCAATTCCACAGTACATTCAGAAACCAGGAAAACAAAAAAGTGGAGCCTGTTGAGGGTGGGGCCTCGTGGGAAGTTCAAATATACGTTTGTTTTAGGGTTACTAAAAGGATAACAGCCACACAAACTGAATGTATAAAACGTGGACATTGTAGAGTTACCAAGGATATGGTGACACTCAGATATAAAGGATGTAGAATTTGAAATATGGTGATTGCAACCTGTATAGAAAGGACAAGACAGCAAAGGAGGGTGGGGGGTGCGGAGTTATGATCTTGGTTAAAGGCACATAGAAATAAGAGACAGTGCACCCAGTTGAAATAGATGGCCAGTGTAACGTTGAGTCTGTTTGGCCTGACACAAGCAGTGGGAAAATGAAAACGAGAGCAGGAGAATTTTGCATGCCTGTGATGACAACCATACAAACAAATAGGAAAATAAATAATAAATGCAAAATTATAATTTTTTAACGTTCCATGATTTCTTCGCTGTATTAATGAATATGACTTTCTGTAAATGTTAAACATTATTTGCCATACTCATTTGGTATCTAAAATTAAACAATGTAAGGGTCTTGTTATAATTCCTATCCATAATGCGAAATCAATATATATTAAATAAAATAACATTTTAAATTAATTTAAATAAAAAAAAATTAAAATTAAAACTAAAATACAAATACATAATTCGCTATGTTTAAAAGGTTAGTGTTCAGATGTACTTGCCCAAATAGCAGAAAGATCCCCCGCAAGCTCCTTCGCAACATCGCCCTTTTGCAGGGCAATTCTCATCTGTTTCGCAATACCTGGGCGCGCCTATTACACAGTCTTGGCCGAGAAACGGTGGGCATTCGCCTGTAATTATACAAATGAGAAATTACTGGATTACATTTATTCCACCAATTCACATATACACGAGGATTTCAGAGATGCTCGTTCACCTTCCAAAATGCGAGGTGTTCGGAAAAGATATGTCAATTTGAATCTGTAGTAACATAAGCGTAGTAACATGTACCGCTAAATTATTATATAATTGGCATTTATTTTAAATCTAAATTATTATATAATTGGCATTTATTTTAAATATAAATTGGAATTACTATTATTATAAATTGGATTTAAAGTTCTAAATTATTTTGGGGACTTTCGGCTACGGTTTCTGTCTTGTAACCTTCACTTCCCCCTCCCCGTTGATTTATTTTTATTTTATGTTAACTTTCGCTCTACAGTTTTTGCCTTACTACTGGCTTATGTTTTATTTTTATATTAATTATCGGCTATATATATATATATATATACCATAATTAGATAAGTTATAGTGCAAGAACCCTCCATAGTTTGAAAATCGAGGCAGTCCCCAGCCAACCGTACTCCCGGTAAAAATGAAAAAACATATATAATAGGTTAATTAATATAATAAGCCTTACGTGGGAAAAGGTATTTTGCAAGGGACTTTTTCGAGGGCTAAACCCCTACAAAATATCCAACCCTAGTTAGGCTGAGCTATCAGTTTCTGTTGTCATCTGCCTGTATAAGACCAAAAAGAGTCCATAATGACGGATAATAACATTAAAAGAACTAAGCCAGCCAAATAATTACAAAGCAAGCCAAATAAGTACTAGGCAAGCCGTCAATTAAGGGGGTATGTCTAAATGGTAATTTATTAGTATACAGGCTGGATGACATTTAGCCCGACCGATAGCTGCGAAAACATAAGCACAAGTACAACTGAGAACCAATTGATTGCAGAATATGTTAGCTAATTTAGCCTTATTCTGCAATCAATTGGTTCTCAGTTGTGCTTATGTTTTCGCAGCTATCGGTCGGGCTAAATGTCATCCAGCCTGTATACTAATAAATTACCGTTTAGACACACTGTACACGAATCGCTTCATTCTCCGAGAGTGAGATCAAAACGGGTGGAAGAAGTCACGTACAGATCCTTCAACAGGAAGTTATTTGCTTTTATTTTGTTCCATCATTTCTGAAAAGTAAATAAATCCTATCTTATTTAATAAGCATTACTGGAAGCAAATCATGAATAGTTATCTGGCGAAGTGTTCTGTACAAAGAGACTCACTTTGGCTTGAAGTTATAATAAAATGCATAGGATTCATAAAGAAATAAAATGGTTAGATGTTACTCCAAACAGAAGAAGAAAATAAACCAGACTTCTGCCTTATTCAGTATCCGTCATCAGAAGAAAGAAGCCTTTTTTTCTGGAAGGTTAGTAGTACTGTATTATGATTTGTAGTAGCATAGCTTGCAGTTAAAGTAACATCTAAGCATTTTATTGGGATTTTTTTATAGTCTATAATGTTTTTGGTGTAAACAGATTAACAGAAAAAAAGAATGTATTTAAACTTTCATTTTTAGTAAATACTGTGAATATTTTAAATATTGTGATTGACATCATACGAATTGAAAATCACTTACCGCTTCCCACTATCACTTTAATGCTAGTAATGCAGAGGATTATCAACATCACACAAATTCTCTTCTTCATGTTTATCTGAAACAATACCACGATAGGAAAATTAGGTTATTAATCTAGCAGAGAAAATTTATATCTCTAAAACACTTCATAGCAATATTACAAAGCGAAGATTATTCAATCAGAACATGTTTGATGCGTAACAATGGCAAACATATTTGCTATTATTATGTGCAGTAGCATACTCAGAAATTTTGTTTCAGAGAGAGAGAGAGAGAAGTGGTATGAGTATTCCAATTATATAAATAGTCACGATTCAGACTTCATATTTGAAGAAAAAAACAAAAAAAAAGTATTAAATTTTTGAATTCTGCTTGGAGTTATATTAATGTTTGATATTTTTCACCAGTACGTTGAAATGCACATTATTAATTTTATATCAATACATAACAGTTCGTCACTTTGTAAAAGTGTATTTTTTTTATTAATACTCAAAAATTCACAACAGTTTATAATTATAAAAGTGCATTCATTTGATTATATAAGCTTCTTTCCGCTCTGAAATAATTTCAAAAAGTTTCTCGTAGTACATATGTTCAAAAACTCGCATATGCGCTTAAAACGTTCTCAAAACTCTCCGTTTTCAAATACTATAGGTTAATGAGCGAAAACCAAGACCTGTAGTTGGTTTAATCACCTTTACATCTATTTTATATATTTATTTATGATTTTTTCCTAGAACGTTCGGGATATTTCTAGAGCATTTTGGAGCTTTCTACAACATGCCAGAATGTTCCGGAACGGTCTAGAACATTGTTAGGTGCAGAAGAAAACTCGGGACGTTTCTGGCTGGTTCTAGAACTTTCGACGGAGTTCTCTAAAAACACTGTGAACCTTCTATAAACTTATCTACCGGTATATATACGAGTGGGTACCAAACAAGCATTTTCGTATTTCAAAAAGTGTATGTGCTTCAGAGAGCCAGTGGTGAACAAAGTGAACAAGTGCTTTTGTGAATTCATGTTTGTGAATCATCGTAAATCGTGAACTGTAAAATAGAAATAAAAATCTATAATTTTTTAATTGTGTTCTAATGTGCGCATAAGTCAACATGAAATATATCGCGTTCTTGCCAAAATAAACCGGATAGCTTTTTCTACATTTGCGGCGAAATGGTATTAAAATAGCAGCGGCGGCGGCGGCCACTGTCACAACTTGTGAGAAAAGCATATGAACTCTATTTTGGATGTAAGGTCGGAGTTCACGATAAAGTATGGGCTCCATAGATTTGCAACCTGTATTCAGATAACATTCTACTCACACTCATTCTATCTAATATCTCTATACTGCCCACCATTTATGGATATTGAAGAGTCACTCCACTATATTGAGCACGCATTGGACCTTCTTGGCTCTAAAGCTGTCGTCATCACGTCAGATGTTAATGCAAAATCCCCACTCCGGCACTCCCCGGCTTCGGACCCTCGAGGACTTCTCCTGGAAAACTTGATCCTGTCTAGGAATCTTACTGTACACAATCAGCCCAGCCAGCTAACAACCTTCTGCAGCCCATCAGGTCAGTCCAACATTGACATTACAGTCTCGACCAAGGATCTCAGGACAGCAATCAGCGAATGGACTGTCATTCCAGACTGGACACTCAGTGACCATAGGGTGATCCTATTCAACCTCTGCATGAACTTGAAAAACTCAACATTCATGAACCGGACCCCGGACTTTGTTAGGTTCTCCACGAAAACAGTTCACTGGACCGCTTTTGATGACACCATCCAGAATGACTTCCCTGATTCAAACATCCAGGGCCTGGAGCACATCTCAGCAGTTGACCTAGGACGTAAGATTCAGAATTCTTTATCAAAAGCAGCATACAAGTCTGCTAGGAAAAAAACTATCATGCTAAGACCCTGTGCCTGGTGGACAGCTGAACTAAACAAACTCAGGAAAGACACCCACAGTGCCAGGAGGGAATATCAACGCCATAGAGACTGGCCTCCCCCTGATGTTGAACGTCTTCACACTGCCTACTTGACAAAGAAGAATGAATACACCAAGGCTATTGCTGCTCGCAAAAGAGAAACCTGGACTGGATTTGTCAGAGACTCAGGCAATACTAATCCATGGGGCCTCCTGTACAAAATCACGAGGGACAAAACCTTTGTCCCAGAAATCTATGGATCGGTTACCACTGCTATGAGGGAAACCACCAACTGGGAAGACACAGTCAACGAGATACTAGATAAGCTTTTCCCCCCAGATGACATATCAGCAGATAGGCCAGAACATATGACAATCAGAAGAAACAATGCTAACTATATAGCATCCAACAGTACTAACCATTTTACCCCACAAGAACTTGAAACAGCTATGACGAAAATTAATCCAAAAAAATGTCCGGGTCCCGACTTGATTGAGTATATGTTTATACAAAGATTTTATAAATTAAAACCCAGCCTACTGCTACTCCTGTTTAAAAGAATGCCTCCTGGAGTCAAAATTTCCGAAATACTGGAAGGAAGCACTTCTCCGCCTTATACCTAAACCAAACAAGCCACCAATGGAGCCAAGATCCCTTAGGCCAATTGCTCTTTTGGCCAACCTAGGCAAAATCCTGGAACGCCTCATGGCCCTGAGGATTGTTAACTTATTCCAATCACAAGATCTTATTTCCCCAGCACAATACGGTTTCACGCCTGGCCACTCCTGCGAAGATGCCCTCTTCGACCTGATTCTTCATCTAGAAACATCTAAGTCAAAGTATGAGCTTGCTGTATGTGTTGACTTTGAGGGTGCATTTGACAACGTTTGGTGGGAGAGTGCACTGGAGCGTCTCCGATCAACCAACTGCTCCTCACAACTCTACTGGCTAAATAGAAACTACTTTTCTGAAAGGTCAGTTATGGTGAAAACAAAGCATCGGCATGTCACCAGACCAGTCTTTAGGGGCTGCCCGCAAGGATCTGTCCTAGGTCCCCTGATCTGGAATGTAGCTTTACAAGATTGGCTGAGCAGATCATTTGAACGCACCAAGGTCATTGCATTTGCTGATGACCTTACCATTGTTGTTTCCGGACACTCACGACTTGCTCTGGAAGATACTGCTAACCTAGTACTAACTAACCTTACCAACTGGGCTAAGACTAACAAACTGCACATCAATCCTCACAAGACAAATATGATGATTTTTAAAACTAAACTGGATCTTCGGCGGCCCCCTCAGGTCAAGATAGACGGAATACGGCTCGCCCTGGTGACACAGACCAGGGTTCTTGGGGTCGTTATTGATCACCGGCTATCCTTCTTACCTGGTGCTGTACCTGGTGGAACCAAGAACTTCAACAGCTTCGCAAGGACGTCCAGACCAAAAGGACAAACTTCCAAAAGGCAAGAAGAACTTGGCCTGAGCAGGAGGTGGACGCGCTCAGAAATCTGTATAGAGAAGCACGAAATGCTTATACCGCCCTCATAAGAAAAAATAAAAAGGAAACCTGGGAGAGACTAGTAGCAAACTCAGGAAACACTGACCCCTGGGGTGTTGTGTACAAGGTTGTCACAAAAAAGCTCCCCAGAGGTGAAGTGCTTACAACCACTGTCACGCCCCAAGGAGAAGAAACCTGTTCCTGGGAGGCATCAATAAACAATATACTAGATGTCACCTTTCATCCCCACAAAGACCCACAAACGGAGGAGCAGATCCAGACCTGTAGGGAAAATGATAAGTACAGAACAGATAATGCAGAACCGCGATTCACTACGGATGAGCTCATTCTGGCGGCTTCACGTATAGCAGCGAAAAAATGCCCAGGTCCAGACCTCCTGGAGCCAGAAATAATCAAAAAAGTCGTAGAAATAGAACCGGAACTCTTGCTCCAACTCTTTAACCTATGCCTCACAGTGGGAGCATACCCGCATGATTGGAAAATGGCCAATGTTAAACTAATAATTAAGAATCCAAACAAACCACCAGAACAGCCATCTTCCTACAGACCGATCACACTACTCACAGTACTAAGTAAACTTTTTGAACGGCTACTGTTATCCAGAATAAATCACCACTACCAACAGGCAAACCTATCCTCACCAAACCAGTACGGATTCAAACCAGGTCGATCCACAGTAGATGCACTCCAAAGCCTAATTGCCCAAGCACAAGAATCTGAGAAAAAATACGTGCTAGCTATCTCAATTGATTTTGCCGGGGCGTTCGACACCCTATGGTGGCCGAGCGTCCTGGGTCGGCTCCGGGAGGCAGGGGTTCCTGGCAACCTCTTCAATGTGCTTAAAAGCTATCTCACCGACAGAGCAATCAAGATAAAAGCTCCCTACAAAGAAATAGAAAGAAAAATATATAGAGGGTGCCCACAGGGGTCAGTACTTGGACCAACAATGTGGAACCTCCTGATGGACCAGTTTCTAAACAAGGATCTGGAAGGAGTCCGCTCACAAGCCTTCGCGGACGACCTCATCTTAACAATAGAAGCTAATTCCAGGGCAAAACTGGAAATACTGGCAAACCGCGCTGTGCAAATTCTCCAAGACTGGGCCACACACCATTTACTACAAATCTCACCGACGAAGACCAACTCCATACTCTTAAAAGGAACACTGAACATCCACAGACCACCCCAAATTAAAATTGGCACTAGAACAATCAGGCTCAGCACAGAGCTCAAATACTTGGGCGTCATCTTGGATACCCGCTTATCCTTCAAACCGCACCTAAACTACGTAAGAAGAAAAATAAGAAACTGCACTGCCTTAATAAACAGAATTGCCCGAAGAGACTGGGGATTGAAACAGAGAACGATGATATTTTATTATAAAGCAGCCTTCTTACCAATCGCAACATACGCAGCTGGTGCCTGGTACAAAAAGGCCAGCACAGCTGCAAACCTAAGAATACTTGATTCCATACATAGAATCATGCTACTCACTGTTACTCGCGCCTGCAGCACAGTGAGCACACACGCTCTGCAAGTCATCGCAGGAACCCTCCCCTTAGACCTAGAGGTGGTGAGAAGAGGCATCCTCCATGAGCTCGCTAAAGGCAATGCTTGTACACACCTTGACTTCAACGGAGATCCAGGAAACAACCGCATTGTGGAAAAAAGAAGACTCCAGACCCACTTGCTGCAGGCGTGGCAGGCACGATGGGATGTCTCCATTAAAGGTCGGATAACAAATAAATTCTTTCCAAATATACATAGATTCCAACCTAAATTACCAACCTGGTACGCACCTGGTCTGTTTGTGACGTACCTACTCACAGGACATGGTGCCTTAAACGCCAAACTATCGTCTCTGGGAATAATTGAAAATCCAAATTGCACTTGTGGCGCTCCAGAAACTTGGTCGCACCTAATGTATGACTGCCACCAATACGACGACATCCGCTGCCAGCTGGTGACAAGGCTACAACATTCACCCAAGGATCAGGAGCAATTCATTCTGGACGATAAAGGACCATACATGGCATTCACTGTATTTGCACAGAAACTGTTTAACAGACGCCGAGCCACACTAGCCCAACAAGCAAATAACAACACAACTGGAAACTAAATGGGACAAGCTACTATTCCCACAACAAATTCCATACCTCCAATGAGAATAAAAGGACATGGCCTACAACTCCGCGACTGACTGAACCCTGAATCTGCGAAAGGGCCACATGGACCTGAACCATGCAGCTTCACTGCCATCAAGACTCGTTGGGGACCAGAATCGAGCACCTGACTCGATTCCTTTCCAACCCTACCACGGCGGGGCGGAGACTCCTTGTCTCCCCTCGCCGAACCCCCCCCCCTTCCTCTCTGGTGAGGCATGGGCATGCCTCACTGACCAACTGGGGGCATCTTCTCTATCGCTCCCATATTTCTATCTTTACCCCCCAGTCTTCTGCCTCCCCTCCTACTCTATCTATATACAATGCGAACGCCCCACACACTAAATTTAACAACACTCAAAATAATCTTCGCCCAGTCTCGGCCTATCCATCTATGTAACATCAAACCCCCCAGCGGTGTATATAGGCATACAACATATGGTGTATGCAGACAAGTGAAATGAGTATATACATGTGCATATACATACATATTATGATTTTTTTTTTTTTTTTTTTTCAAGGTCCTAGCCGCCGAAATCTCAGGAAACTAAGCGGCAGGACCTGCCAGAGTAACTAAGTCTACTGGGTCCCTGGTCTGCCTCCACGGGGCGAAGGTGGGGCAACGTTGGGCTCCAGCAGGGGCCCAGCGGCTAAATGACCAGATGAACAACGGTACACGACATTACACATGTACAATACCCACACACTTTTAAATCTCTGGCATTCCCAGCAAACTGGTACACCCACAATGAAAGCAACGCGGAGATGGGGGAAACCCCTGGTGCCGCATGACATCAATATACCTTACACCTTACCTTACACCTTATCCTTCTTACCAGGGGAGATTAGTTTGGCCGTCGTCCAGTGTGGACGCACGTTTTCCGCGCTCCTGGGTTTTGTCTCTGAATATGTGTTTACAGTGCCTGTTAGTTAATGAAAAGTGTACTAATTAGAAGAATTACTACAGTGGATCTCAGGGTGAGAAACTTTTGCTCATTTACTGGGAACTTTGCAGGTTATTTGCGTTTTCTATCTGTATCCTTTGTTGCCAGACCGTACTGGTCACCATGCGGCTGACAGCAGGGCTATAGAGCGGCACCAATTACACTGGTTGCCACGCAAATACCCTGCACTTGACTTGGGAGGCTCGTGTGACAATGGAATGTATACCCCCTTGTGTGACAAGAATGTGTAGCATTCCCCTCCGGCGCAGGACTTAGTGAGTAAACACATCTCTGTATTCCTTCTGTTGTGACCTTGACTGCCGCATTTCACTAATTGCGAATGTCCATCTAAGGCACTATACAGAGTATTTGCACTTGACTGGGGAGGTGTCCCAATCAGAGTAACAGTGAATAGTGCTTCTGCCCCAAAATTGAAACTTTATTGTGGACTTAAATGCAAGGAACAATGATTCTAGTGTTTCCACCCCCCATCTGCCATAGACTCTCATGGACGGATCAAATCATCGTAACTACACCATTAGTGTAAAAACTGTGTTCACCATTATAACCTCCGTCATACCCCAACAGAAATTAGTTTGATCTCTCAAAGACTAGTTTCACTCTCGGGCGTTCCCCCCCACCAAATTGTAACGGGGGAAGTTAAAAACTTGAACTGAACGTTGTCAGGCAACAAATTTCGCCACGGACTCACGGTTGGCATCATTTGCTATCATCGCAAAGGCTCTTCCGGACGGAGAGGTCCTGAACTCGTTAATCCGCAACAGCCTCGAGGATCCGAAGTCAGATACCAACTGGGACAAAATGAGTAATTCAAATCAGAAAATCACAGAACAAACTATGGACGAAGAAAAACTAACAAGAGGACATCACAAACAAGATCAAAACGACGAATTGCAAATAATAGAGCAAAGTGGAGACTGCAACGTTGCATTGCCACAGCCAACGCCCAAAAAGAAGTACAAGAAATACGCCACCCCGAAGTTGGGAAGGGAGACAAGATCTCAAGGCGAACATAAAGAACAACAAGATAAAGAGGATGTACGAACAGAAAACAACGAAGAAGCAAGCAAACAGCCTGAATCCCCAAACATTGACCCCAGGCTGCCGGAAGGTTCTGTGCTAGACCAGGTACTGGCCCTTCGGGTAGAGCTCGAAAACAAACTAAAAGAGTCAACGAACAGAATCACTGCAGCCCTCAGAGGCGAGATTGTGGGAATCTGGACTAAACTAGAAACAGTCCTCCACAAGGTCAACAGCGAGGCAGAAAAAAACGCGGCCAAATTAGAGGCCTACCTGGAATGTAGGGGCACACAAATGCAACAGCGCGCCCCTACCTACGCAAATGCGCTGAGGAACCCACCAACTGTAATAAATATACCAGTTAAGGAACAACCAGAGAAAAAAACGCTACTCCCAACGCCTAACCTTGTAATATTAAGACCCAAAAACACCGAGGAAATTGGTACAAGTGACGAAATCAAAAACAAACTAATAAGCACTATGAAGGACGACTTCCAGCAAACAAGAATAAGAGGAATACGCAAACTAAGGAGCGTAGGACTCGTGATCGAAACCGAGTCAAAGCGAGAGATGCAAGAGATAATTGAAAACCCCAAGATTGCTGCCCTGGGCCTAACAGCTGAGCCACCAAAAAGAAAAGGTCCGGCGATAATAATTTATGACGTGGGCAAGGATGTCACACCTAACCAACTAGCGTCTGAGCTGTACCACAGGAACTTACAGAGCAAAATCCCGGGAAAGGACCCACAAGAAACAGTAATACCGAAATACTTCATACAAGCGAGAAACGGAATAAATAAAAATTGGGTAGTTGAGCTTACCCCGGAGGCCTGGAAGGTCCTGAAAGACCAAACAAGGGTTTTCATTGAATGGGGAAGCAACCGCTATCACGAACGAGTAATCATACCGAAATGCTACCGTTGCTGTACGTTTGGCCACACGACACACACATGTGCGCAAACCACCCCAACATGTGGCCACTGTTCTGAAAAGGGCCACGATTTTAACGCCTGCCCCCACAAAGATAAGGAACCCACCTGCGTTAACTGCAAGACTATGAAATTAGACCACAAGCACTCACTTAGGGACCCGAAATGCCCTACATACCAACGAACCAAGACCTTATACCAAAGCAGGATCAACTATGGGAACGAGAATTAAGAATTATAACACAAATATGCTGAAAATAATCCAAATTAACGCACAACGGGCCAGATCAGTGGCTGACCAGTTACGGACCAAAGCCGAAGACGAAAACTTGGATGTCATTATAGTCCAGGAACCGTATACACATCTAAAGCGGGTCGCAGGGTACCCACACAATTATAAAGTGATCCACACGGATGACGACACCCCATGGGCTGCCGTTCTGGTAAGAAACACCAACATCAGCCCAACTAAAATCACACAGCTGTGTACTCCATGGGCTGCTTGTGCACAACTTGGCACAGCATTAGGATCTCTATATGTCGTGGCACTCTACTGCAGACCGGGACAAGATATAGGCTTTGCAATCGACTACCTCCGATGCCTACAGGACACCCTACCAAATCAAAGAGTCATCATTGGAGCTGATGTCAACTGTTGCTCCCCGGCATGGCACAGCCTCACTCCAGACAGGTGAGGAACTCGAAATGGCCAACTCTTAGAAGACTACCTTGCAGGATCCTATCTAACTGTACTAAATCGACCCCACCATCTGCCAACATTTTCGAGCACCCTCTGGGAGGCCACAATTGATGTCTCCCTGGCCACCAGGAGTATGGCCGGGCATGTGACTAATTGGAGGGTGGAGGAAGCATGGACCACCTCAGACCACCGGGCAATAACCTTTTCAGTTGAAAGACAACTAACAAGAATAACTCAAACAAACCAACCACAAATGAGATATGCAGTCGCAAATGCAGACCGGACACTGTATAGAGAGTTGCTCACCACGGCAATTAGACACAATCTGGAAAACATAAACCCCCGGAGCGACCCGGATGACCTTCAGAGGGAAACTACAAAATTATTACTAAACATCAGTGATCGAGTGATAAAAAAAAAAAACCCAAAACCTGGCACAGTACCCTGGTGGACACCAGAAATTGCATTACTACGACGACAAATGCAAAAAACAAGAAAAGACTTCCAGAGAGCTCGCAGAACCTGGCCCGAAGATGAGGTGGTGGTCCTGAGACAACATTACAGAGAAGCTAGGAACCGTTACACAGACACCATAAAAAAAAGTAAGAAGGGTTCTTGGGAGCGCCTAGTGTCTACTTCTGGAAACACCGACCCCTGGGGCATAGTCTACAAGGTGATAACCAATAAGCTTCCCAGGGGTGAGGTCATTAGTACTACCAGGACACCGGAGGGAAACCTAACGACCACTTGGGAGCAGTCAATGGGCAACATACTGGACAAAATCTTCAAGGAACCAGCAATATTAACCATGCAAGAACAACACGAAATTTGTAAGGACAACGCAATCTATAACACCTCGACAATTGAACCCCCCTTCACCCTGGAAGAGCTCAGTGAGGCTGCCACCAAGATCAGAAATCGCAAATGCCCAGGACTGGACATGATCGAACCAGAGATCTTGAAGAAAACTGCAGAATTTGCACCGCACTTACTACTTACTCTCTACAACAGGTGCCTGGAAACAGGCAAATTCCCCACAGCATGGAAAACAGCAAACACCAAGTTGTTACTTAAAAATCCTAACAAAAAACCTGACTGCCCAGAGTCATATAGACCTATTGCACTGCTCTCAGTGGTCAGCAAACTATATGAGAGACTGCTGCACAAGCGAATCAAAAACCACTATGAGAGGACAAACCTGGCGGCTAGGAATCAATTCGGATTTAAGCCGGGTTCCTCCACAGTGGATGCACTTGGAAACCTGCTTCGGAAGGCACAGGAATGCAGAAAAAAATACCTACTAGTCATTTCAATTGATTTTGCTGGGGCGTTCGACTCACTATGGTGGCCGAGCGTCCTAGCCAGACTAAGGGTGGCTGCAGTCCCTATCAACCTATACAAGGTAATGGAGGACTACCTATCTTGCAGGAAAGTAGAAATAAATGCCAACTACCAAAAAGTCACAAGATCTGTATACAGGGGCTGCCCGCAGGGGTCTGTCTTGGGGCCACTCCTTTGGAATATGGTTCTCGACGAGCTCCTGAACCTGGACCTGGGGCTGATCGGAGCCCAGGCCTTTGCAGACGACCTTATTCTTACCATTGAGGCTGACTCAAGAGCCCAACTGGAAACTACTGCAAACCAAGCTCTGCAGAAAATACAAAATTGGGCTACAAGAAACCAGTTAAAAATTTCACCAACGAAAACCACATCTATTCTACTAAAAGGAACCCTGCAAATACGGCGTCCACCCCAAATTAAAATAGAAGGTGTGACCATTAAACTTGCCAACCAAATGAAATATCTAGGAGTTATCCTAGACAAAAACTTATCCTTTCAACCTCACCTACAATATATAAGGACGAAGATAAGACGTTACTCGGCACTGGTGGCGAGGGTTACGAGAAAAGACTGGGGATTAAAAAAAACAGCACTAATGTTGTATTATAATGACTCGAATGAGTACAATGAACAATTGTACAGAGAAATAGAGTGGGCCAGTAAATCAGAATGTCTTATAATGGGGGATTTTAACTTCCCAGATATTGACTGGAACTTGTGGGTTGGTCACTCACATACTAGTCAGACTTTTGTGGATTTATTGGATGATTGTTTTCTGCAGCAGCATGTTCGAGAGGCAACCAGAGAAAGTAATACTCTTGATCTGGTTATCAGCAGTGATCATTCGTGTATTAAGAATTTGCAGATAAAGGAACCACTAGGTGGCAGTGATCACAGTGTGCTGAAGTGGGATTTACTCAAAGAGGTAACTACCGTCAGGGGTAAAGGAAAGGGTTTTTGCTTCCGTAAAGGGGAGTACAGTGGTCTCAGACAGTTTTTAAATTCTGTACAGTGGGATCAACTGACGATGTTACAAACAGTAAATTCTAAGTGGGAAGCATTCAAGGAATTAATCGTGGAAGCTACTAGACTTTTCATACCGATGAAGAAATATTGTTCAAGGTTTAGGCCTAAATGGTTATCAAATGAACTAATGAGACTCGTGACAGAGAAGAAAAATGCATGGGATGCATATAAATTATCAGGCGACGCAGAATCCTGTAGCAGATATAAGCTAGTCTGTAATCAGGTCACAAAGGAGGTTCGGCAGGCAAAGGCGGATTACGAGAAATCTTTGGCAAAAGATGCTAAGAAAAACAGCAAGGATTTCTTTACTTATATAAACTCTAAAAGGAAGGGGATGAATCTGATTGGTCCACTTGACATCGATGGTTCGACTGTTGATGATCCTGCTCAGATAGCAAACAAACTGAATGAGTATTTTGCATCTACATTCACACGTGAGGAATTATTACAGTTTGAAAATGGAAGAAGGTTATCAAATTGTAGCAGTGTGCTTAATGATTTTGTAATAACTGAGAGCAAAGTGGAGGAGAAATTGTTGAAGTTAAACATAAGAAAGGCACCTGGGGTGGATGGGATCTATCCAGTTATATTAAAGGAGGCGGCAAAGCAACTAAGCAAACCCTTAGCCATAATTATGAGAGCATCCTTGGATTCAGGGGAGGTTCCCACGGACTGGAGATGTGCAAATGTATCCCCAATTCACAAAGGAGGTTCGAAGGGTGACACGAGTAATTACAGACCAGTTAGTTTAACTTCTGTTCCGGGTAAAATAATGGAGTCACTGGTTAAAGATGCATTGCAGGATCATCTAGACAAGACTGCAGCAATAATTCAGACACAGCATGGGTTTGTTAAGGGAAAGTCTTGTCTGACAAATTTGATTGGTTATTATGATGTGGTCACAAAGGAACTGGATGCAAAAAATAATTTTGATATCATATATTTGGATTTCAGGAAAGCTTTTGATACTGTTGCGCATGGAAGACTACTGTACAAATTGGAGCAGAATGGTATTAAGGGTAAGTTGCTACAATGGATAAAAGGATGGTTAAGTGGGAGAAGACAGAGGGTGGTAATCAATGGGTGCTGCTCTTCGTGGACTAATGTTATTAGTGGAGTCCCACAGGGTTCGGTGTTGGGTCCACTGTTGTTTTGTATATTTATCAATGATATTGATGAAGGTATATCAGGCTTAATGTCGAAGTTTGCAGATGACACGAAGGTTGGCAGGGTTGTTAATGACAGTAATGGCAGTGTGCTACTGCAACAGGATCTAGATAATTTGGGCAGATGGGCTAAGAAGTGGCAACTGAAGTTTAACCTTGACAAATGCAAAGTACTGCATATGGGTAGAAGTAACCCGAGAGAAACGTACCAACTGTGTGGTACTACACTTAAGGTGGTAGAAAATGAAAAAGACCTGGGAATAATTGTGCAGTCAGATATGAAGTTTTCTGAGCAATGTAGACAGGCTGCTAGGGCAGGTCATGGGGTTTTGTCAATGATATATAGGAATTTTGCTAGCAGGGAAAAGGAGGTGATTGTCCCTCTGTATAAGGCAATGGTCAGGCCACGCCTTGAGTACTGCGTACAGGTCTGGAGGCCTCATTTTAGGAAGGATGTAGATTTGCTTGAGCGTGTACAGAGAAGAGCAACACGGTTGGTGAGGGGAATGAAGGGATCCTCTTACCAAGAGAGGCTTAAGTTCTGCAAATTGCAGTGGCTGGAGACTAGGCACCTGCGCGGTGATCTGATTGAGGTCTATAAGGCCTTGAATGGGTTGAGCACGCTGAATTCTGATGGGATCCTCCCACTTGTTCAGAATACGAACCTACGGGGACATAAGTTCAAATTAAGAAAGGATAGATGTAGAATAGATGTGCGGAAATTTGCATTTAGCCAGCGGGTGGTTAATTGCTGGAACAAACTTCCATCTGTCGTTGTGGAAGTTGATAGGTTAAATAAATTTAAGGAGGAACTGGACAGGCATTTGGAGGGTATGGTGTGATTTTTTTTTTTTTTTTTTTTTTTTTTGGCTGATGCTGCATAAGCTCCTACATTTGCTTTCTTGCATCAAGTGCCACTACTACTACTACTACTACTACTACTACTACTACTATAAGGCAACCTTCATCCCTGCGATAACTTATGCTGCTGCAGTGTGGTACAGCAAAACGACGCTTGCAGTCAATAGGAGAACTGTGGATACGATACAAAGGACCATTTTACTAACAACCACACGAGCATGCAGAACAGTAAGCACACCAGCGTTGCAGGTGCTTGCTGGAGCGCTCCCCCTCGATTTGGAGACTGTAAAAGCTGGCTTACTCTTCCTGCATGCCAGGGGGGTTGCTGCCACCTTCCAGGATTTCATAATTGACCCAGCGAGTAGTACAAAAACAGAAAAAGTCCGATTACAGGCTTACCTACTTCGGGAGTGGCAACAAAGATGGACCGATACAACAAAAGGAGAAATCACAAGAAAATTCCTTCCCAACCTCAGCAAAATATATCCCAAGCAACCAGCCTGGTACTTTCCGGGGAAGCATTTGACTTCGCTCCTTACTGGTCATGGTCCCTTTAAGGAGAAGCTGCTTGGGTTCTGCCTTGTTGAGGACCCCAACTGCACATGTGGGGAGATCGAGAACTGGAACCACTTGGTCTACGACTGCCCAGAATATGAAGATCTCAGAGGCATCCTGATCACAAAGATACACTATCTTCCGAAAGGACTGGAATCCCACTTCATTGACACAGAAGAGGAATACAGAGCACTTTCTCAATACGCGCAGGACCTCTTCGAGAGGAGAAAACTGCTAATTACCATAAATCGTGTCTGAAGAAAGATCACCACAAGTTAAACTGTACAAGACCATAAAATACTATCCAACAGAGTTACTACAGAGAAAAACCTTGAGACAAGTGAGTGAAAAACACAAGGACAGAGCTTACCCCATGAGCGACTGGACTGAAATCGACTCAATATTGAAGAAAAGAGACTTAACGCAGCACAGCTGCCAAACGCCATTTGGCGACTTGAAGAGGGCACCCTAGTCTCCTTCATCTTTAATACCCATATCCCCAGTGGGTGGGGGGGAGACGGTCTTACTGTCTCATCCCCTTCTCGCCATTCCCACTTTCCCTTCTGGTGGGGCATGGGTATGCCCCACTGTGACTTGGAGTTGCCTCCTCTCGACTCCATACTTCTGTCTTTTCCCCCCAGACTTCAGTCTCCCCACCCACTCTACCTGCACATACGCAAGCGAATGCCCTACACATCGGAATTGATTTAATCATCTCCAAATTACGTTTTTCGCCCATACACTCGGCGTTTCAAAAATTTAGCGTTATTCCCAATAGAATTTACCAAAAAAAAAAAAATAAAAAAATATATATATATATATATATATTTTAGTTTATTTTTTAACTTTCTTTTCCAATTTTTTTTTTTTTTTTTTTTTTTTTTTTTTTAGGTCCTAGCCGCCGAAATCTCAGGAAATTAAGCGGCAGGACCTGCCAGAGTAAATCTTAGTCTACTGGTGTTTCCTGGTCTGCCTCCACGGGGCGAAAGTGGGGCAACGTTGGGCCTCAGTAGGGGTCCAGCGGCTAAACGACCAGATGAACAACGGTACATGACATTACACATATACAATATCCATACACTTTTAAATCTCTGGCATTTCCCAGCGAACTGGTTCACTCACAATGAAAGCAACGCGGAGATGGGGGAAACCCCTGGTGCCGTTTGACGCTAAACACACTTTACACTTTACACTTTATCCTTCTTACCATACTTGCAACATTTATATGCCAAAATCATAAAATTCTCTGCCTCAATTATCAGAATCTCCAGAAGCGACTGGGGTCTCTCTAAACGTACCTTACAGTTATACTATAAAGCTGTTTTCTTACCTATCGCTACCTATGCTGCAGGAGCGTGGTTTCATCGAGCGACCAATTGCAAAATCAAACAGAAGCTTAACTGGACAATAAGAAAAGACAATTGTTTTTTTAATCAGTTAAACATTTTGTTAAATAGAATACGGTTAAAATATCCACTGTTCAACATTTAGTAATGTATGTAACATTTTCTTAAACTATATGAAATCTTTTCAACTAGAAACTTAGTTTCGGTTTTAATTCCCTTAAAATTGGTGGGTATTACAGCAATATGGTTGCGCATTTGAATTCAGTAAAGTCAAAGCTACACTACAAGAATCACTCTGAATTTTTACAGGGAGCGAAAAAAAATGTTATTTATTTTTTTTCCCGATTACTGTTACTTAAGGATCGTGACTTGTGCAGCTCTTGAATGTTAATGCAACCATATGTTTAGAAAAACAGTGTGATCTTAAAATTCCTGAATCTCTTTTATCATTTTTTTTTAAATTTATTTTTAATTAAAATTAAAAACAAATCTTTATAATTAATCCTGGCGGTCACGCCCCAATGAGAACGTAGCATCCAGCTTACTTCCTCACTTAAGATGCCATCAACATCATTCACTTGCACCGAAGTTTATTTTTATTTTATTTTATTTTTTCAGGTATATTCACTGGTTTATTCAGAGTTTATCTGGAAGCCACCAATGAGGATTTTATCTTCATTGGTGGCTCCCAGATTGCCAGTGAATAAATTTTATGAAAGAATAATGAGTTATAAATTTAAAATATAATTTTCAGGGAAATTTTCAGAAATAATGTATACATGACCGTAAAGCTAATTTTATTTCTTTAAGAGTTTGAAAATCAATTGTTGCATTTGAGATAATCAGTTTAAACGATTAGACTTGGTTCTATTATCGTGCTGATTTTTTTCGAAATCTTGAAAATCAAAACCAAATTTCGGAAAAAACACGACGACTTATAAATGAGATGAAGCATAAGATCATCTAGCTTTTCTAGAAAAATTAACTTTTGAAAGCTTCAGTTTGATTCCTTTGACCCTAAAATATAAAATAAATTTCTTCCTGACGACTTTCAAAAAATGATTTGTGTTACAGGATCAGATATGGAAATTTTTCTTACCTATTTTTCGAGATAAAACTGCTCTCCAGTAAAAAAAAACGAAGCCAGCGAAACGAGTGGACAGTTTTTATGTTAATAAACTTAATAGCTTGGAAGTATTAACGATCTCCTAAAATGCCGATATTGTAAAATGATGATGCGAGCCCACAGTGCAGTTTCCTCCTAAGTCACATGGTACAATACGTCATATTTACACGTGCACTTTAGACATCGTGTTTTCACCAACGTACCAATTACTGAAAAGGGAGAGCCGTTACCAGAACGTCTCTACATCTCTCTCTGTTACATACGGTGATGTAATGAAATGCATATGGAAATGTTATGAAATACATAATGCATGTTGTAGTAGTGGCATGTGATGCAAGAAAGCAAGTGTATAAGCTTATGCAGCATCAGCCAAAAAAAAAAAAAAAATTCACACACCATTCCCTCAATGTTTGTCCAGTTCCTCCTTAAATTTATTTAACCTGTAGCGCGTGCGCGAGTTGTGGCATATGGTGTTCGTTTACGCTCCTGATATTAATTCAGTTTTAGATTAGTTATACTTTACGTTATGAAATGATTCGCCTACCAATGAATTCCTCTTCCTCTGCTCAAGTTTGATGTGGTATCAACTTCGTGATATGATAAACAGGTATTTCTGATTTTTTAATTATTCCTGCTCACGTTTGAAGTTCTTCATTACGATGTATTGCACAGCGCTTTAGCCCTCAAGAATTTAGCAAACTCCCCACTACCCTAAAGGCTTAAGTGAACAATGAGTCAACCTTGACCAGGTCACAAAGCATCGCCACGACTGAGTTCCCTAGGGAAATCCTCCCTCTCTTCTTTCTTTTGTGCTTAGCACACCTGTCGCAACCATTTATGTTTTCTTAGTAATCTCTTTGGCAACGTGAATATAAAAGCTGCAAGCTTAATAGTGCCAGAGCAAACAAACTACTCGGAATTAAAAACTAACTAATAAAACTAAACATTGTTCGCTACTTCCAAGCGATTTAAAGACCCGAAATCAGGCATGTCACAGAAACAGAATAACTTGCAACAATTCGTCTGCCTAGCCTGGCGCGATGGGAAGGAACCAACCATTCGATGTCATGTATGCAAATTAAACTTTTGTGCCCACTCAGTTAAAACAGACATCGCACATCTTTCTAAACTATGTCGGAGAAGGTTCGCATGTGACAAATGCCTTAGAGAAGACGCTGAAATATCTGAACTTCCTCTATCCCAGACTGAAACTAGTCCTATTGACTAGATGTTAACTGATCACATTCAACATTCAAATGCTGGTTTGCCTGAACTTATGACCATCGCATGCGACGAAGCAGTGGTCAACGGAACGCCACCTGACGGGATTGCCAACCACGATGCATGGAGCGCTAATCAGTCCAAGTCTCCACCGGAAACCAATGATCAAAATTGTGCCTCGGTCGTTAATGTGTCCACCTCAAACCAGACGCTAGTCACAACAGGTACTTTTCAACGTGAAGATTTGCAAGATTTCAATCTGCAAGAAATAACGCCGAAGCTATAGTGTCGACCCCTTCTCTACAGCCAGACAGCTTAGACTTCTTGGTCCTTCTAATTCATCAGTTAAGGTCCCAAATTGACGATCTGAAGGATAAAGTTTACTCGTTGAGGAACCAAAATAAACATATCACACATATGCTCTCTGACTTCTGCTCTTTGGTGAGCGAAAATGGAAAGCTGACATCTCAGCCACCAATAATAAATAAACGGACAAAATCTACTCAAACTGTCAAACCTCCTAGCCTTATAAAGCCTGGCTCCCACGCTCAAATTCACTCGAGACAATTAGTAGATAAATCTCCAGACACTCCGACTGAGCACATTAGCAGGGCTCAATCATGCACTCAGCAGAAGGCTGGTGACCAACCACAGCTGCAGTCTTATGAAGAAGTATCCCAACCAGAGAACCCACCAGGAAATAATAAACACTCCCTACAAGCCCAAGAACTAAACAGTAATTCAATTAACGCCCATCAAGCTCTGCCCACGTCATATGCTGGTATGCTTACCAACAGCCCTTCTAGCGATACTTACGCCCCATCTGGAGATAGATAAAATTCCCTCATTACCACAGCCAACCTTGCCTCAAATTCCTCTGGATGCCTTTCTGATATCAATATTGATTGCCTTTCCCATCACGCTAATATTCATAACCAGATCTCCCTGCCCCGCCTAGTAACAGCCTTTAAATCTCGTCTGACACTGGCCGAGAAATATAACATCTAGGTAGTTTCCGCCAAAGCCAAGATTTTTGCATCCAGATTTGGACCTAGAACATCTCCCGAATCTATGATGAGAATGTTTAATGAGGAACATAACCTCTCAGTTCAGGTTAAACGGCTTAAAAGCTGGCAAACATGCTATGCCTCTTTCTTTATAATGTGTTCTGCTGTCTATCAAAAGGTTATAGATCCAGCCTCCTGGCCCCAAGGTATATATATATCAGACCATTTTCTGAGAAAAAGAGACCCCATCAACAACCTCAACTTATTCACCCTCACCGATAGAAATCAACGCTGCAAGGGAACAAGCATGAATGCCCCACATTCCGGGAAATTTCTCAAAATGTGCGCAGCATAATTCAAAATTATACAAGTGGTGACAAACAGCGGCAATATCAAATTGGTACCATCACCCTTCAACCACCAATAAATAACAGTTCGGGAATGCTCATCCCAACGTGGATCACGAATCGACAAACTAGAAAGCCTGCCTTGAATAAAAATACTGAAGACACCTGTCTTAAAAAGATCCAAAAAACTTGTATAATCAGTCTTGTACCAGAATGTTAGAAGCCTCCGAAACAAACTGGATATCATTGATCAAATTCTGCTCGCTAGTGATATCGATATTCTCTGTGTTACAGAAACCTGGCTTGATAAAGACCAAGAATTTTTTGCATCTTGTACTCCAGCTGGGTATAAATCAGCGTTTACTTCCAGAGTTGGCCAAAGAGGAGGTGGCGTTGTCATTTTCTTTAAGAGTTCACAGGCCTCACTTGTTCATCAAGTTTCTAGCAAAACAACAGCATATGAAGCTCACACTGTTACTCTAAGCTACCGTAGCGTTCTTAGAGATGTAATTGCAATATATATACCCCCAGCACTTACATATGATGCCATCCATGAAATATCAAACTGGATCATTAATCAGCTTCATCCTTCAGCTTTGCACTTTGTCTGTGGAGACTTTAATCTTCCTCCCCAACTAGCTAACCTTCAGCAAATGCTCCTGTCAAACCTATCCTGTACAGGGTTACAAATGATTAACGACCTCCCGACCAGAGGTAACAATCAACTAGATCTCATCCTTGCTTCTTTTCCTTGCACACCTGATTATATGCCAGAGACTTATTTTAATTCGGACTACAAGCCAATTATTGTTCTTTTACAGATACCTGCTCCAAACTTCAATATTGTGAATTCAATTAACACCAGAGTAATAGTTAGTCCCAGATTTTTGAGCATTGCTAAATGTGTTGAGGCTGCCTCTGCCATCCCGTGGTCAGTCCTAGAAAACTGTGATCTTGAAATTGCAGGAAATCTGCTTACTAATTGGCTTAAGACGATTGCGACATTTGCAGCATCAAAGAGAATTTCTATTATGCCTCGGTCCAGAGCATGGTGGATTCCCCATCTTAATATGAGCTTCAAATTAAAACAGCAATTGCACAAAATGTGGAAGCAGTTGCAAAGTGTTCAAGACAGGATAGCCTACTCTAGAGGCCGTGCAACATTCAACAGGCTGAAATCTCAAGCAATTAAAAATTATATGAACACCACCCTTCGTAGAGGAAAAACCCCCTACTTTGAACGGCCTTCTGATTTCCCACAAAAACTTGAACCTAACCAGTGGCTAGACTTTATATCTAGATTTGCCTCGAACTCGGAACAATGTGCTCATCTTGAGAAACGAACAACTGAAATCCCACCTGACACGCTATCTGCAGTATCAATTTCCAGGGAACAGCTTATTACTGCCATAAATTCTACACCAGCGTCTGCTAAGGCAGGTGCAGATGAAATACACCAATTCATTATTAAATGTCTTAGCCCATACATTTTGGGTCCCTTCTAATTATTTTTAATGCTATTTTGTCAAGTAATTTCTTTCCCCAGCAGTGGAACATCTACCTTGTGAAGCCTATACCAAAAATTCAATCACCTACTCTTCTTAAGCACTACCGGCCAATCTCCAACGCCTCAAGTCTTCTAAAACTCCTAGAGAAGGTACTTCTCCCCATTCTAACTAAATAACTTCTTCCAAATCAGCCTCATCAAATCCACTACTGTCTTCCTCATAGATCCACTGTGACTAATCTCTCAGCCACCACCAGCTCTATCCTCTCTGCGTTTGAATCTCATGCAGAGCTTGCAGTCACCTATGTAGACCTCGAAGCAGCTTTTGACTCAATAAACGTTCCTGCAATGCTGAAGCTAATTTCAGACCATTATCAAATCAAGGGAGACACTGTACAGTTTCTCACTTCACCCCTTCAAAATAGAATAATCCGGCTTACAGTCCACGGCCAAACATACGAGCGATGTGTCTCTTCAGGCGTGCCACAGGGTGGTGTCTTATCCGGCCTCTTATTTACAGCGCTTATCTCGCCTCTTGTTGAGTCCAGGCATGATACTCTATGTTATGCTGATGATATGAAACTTCTCACACTGATTTCTCCACATGATGATCTTATCATGATAACAGCATCAATTAACAATATACACCTGGAATTTGCAAACTACCTCAACCAGTTTAGACTAAAAATAAATCCAGAAAAGTCTGAATTTATGATATTCTCATTAAAGAAAACGCCTTCCTATATTCAGCCAAAACTATGCAATTCCCCATATTCCCATTGTCAAGAAACATACTGATTTGGGAATTATTTCTGATCCTAAGCTCTGCTTTGGTAACCACATGGAAAAGCTGCTCACCCAGGCAGCTCGACTCCGATGGATCGCCAAACAGCATTTGCATTATATTAATGAAGTAACGACCACCAGAAGATATATAAAAAGCACGGTATACTCTCCGCTTCTATATGCTGCAGACGTTTGGGCATGTGCCGCCCCTAGCACAATTCGACCACTCTTTTCTACTGAGTTTTGGCTCTTAAAATGGGCCATAAACAAACATAAACTTCCTCCACAGTTAAGGACAACTGAAATGGCCAGTTTGATAAACATTCACAGGCTTCCCACGCTGATTAGGGTGAAATGCATTACCACAACTGTAAAAATGATCACTGGAAAGATCTCGGCACCATCATTCTGGGACCTGTGCTCTTGGAGAGTCCCTCAGCCTTCCCTTAGAGCGACTCCAACTCTATGCCCACATCTCAGCCGTCTCCACCTATCCGATAGGTTTCTGCCATATCAGCTACTTTCATGTGCCCATTCTTTGGATGCTGACCTTAATAAGTTTTCTAGTGATAAGGAGTACAGACGCCGCATCCTTAAATTGTACTTCCCTGTCCCTGATTCTTCTCCTTAACGCCGCAATCCAGCAATGCGACATGAAGATGGCTTACCAACCAACCTTGCAGTTTTCCACCTATATATTCTTTTTACTTTGTGATGTTTTTAATTGTATTATACTTTGAGTGTTGAGCTGTATTTACTTTTTATTCGTTCACATATGTATTTTATATTTAATTTATTAATTTATTTTTCTTACATATTGTAATATTACTGTTAACCCCTGGCCTTGTGGCCGTGAAGGGCTTATTGCAATGTATCCATTGTATTATTATTATTATTATTATTATTATTATTATTGCAATCAAGATTTCTAAACTTCCACATCGACAGATGGACGTTTGTTCCAGCAGAACCACCAGCTGACTAAAGGCAAATTTCCGCATATCTATTCTACATCTGTCTTTTCTTAATTTAAATGTATGCCCCCTTAGGTTCGTAATCTGAACAAGTGGAAGGATCCCATCAGAATTCAGTGCGCTCAGCCCATTCAAGGCCTTATACACCTCAATCAAATCAACTTACAGGTGCCTAGTCTCCATCCACTGCAATTTGCAGAACTTAAGCCTCTCTTGGTAAGAGGGTCCCTTCATTCCCCCACCAATCTTTTTGCCCTTCTCTGTACACGCTCAAGCAAATCTACATCCGTCCTAAAATGAAGCCTCCAGACCTGTACGCAGTACTCAAGGCTTGGCCTGACCATTGCCTTATACAGAGGGAAAATCACCTTCTTTTTCCTGCTAGCAAAATTCCTATAAATCATTGACAAAACCCCATGACCTGCCCTGGCAGCATTGCTTGGAAAACTTCATATCTGACTGCACAATGTGATAATGTTATGAAAATCCATCAACACAATAGTGCTATTAATGAATTATTATTAAAATTATTAGTACAATAGTACAGGGATGAATCTTGATTGGCGCGTGCCTCTGAGTAATGTGAAGATTTGTTGTTGTGTATATGTTATGTGAAAATTTGTTGTTGTGTATCCTGTTTGGGATAGTATTAGTATTAGTAACGGCCACATGCTGCAAGAAAGCCTATGGCTTATGCTGCACCAACCAAAAAAAAAAAAAAAAAAAAAATCCGAAAAAAACAATGATAAAAACAAAAATAAATAAATAAATAGATAAATAAAATAAATAACTAATTAATAATAATCAATAAATAAAAAAAATAAAATAAAAACTAAAAAGGAAATTAAACCTATCATCCTATGTGCTTCCCTTACCCGAAAGTACTATCCAGATGACCTTTGAATTTCCCCAAACTGTCGGCCTCTACCACCCATGAAGGCAACTTATTCCAGTAATTTATAACTCGCTGGCTAAAATAAAACTTCCTGCAGTCCAATCTAAACATTTCCCCCCGTAACTTGATTTTATGTCCCCTAGTTCTAGCATCATTTATAATCTTGAAAATTTTGTCCTCATTCATTTTACTGATGCCTCTCAGAGCCTTAAACACCTCAATCAAATCTCCTCTAAGGTGTCTAGTTTCCAAACTCTGCAACCCACATATTCGAAGTCTTTCTTCATAAGGACGCCCCTTTGCCGATCTCGCCAGGCGAGTTACCCTTCTTTGCACCCTTTCAAGAAGCTCGATGTCTTTCTTTAGGTGCGGTCTCCATACTTGAACACAGTATTCCAAGTGTGGTCTAATATAAGCCTTATATAATGGGATTATCACGTCCCTATCTCTACTTGCAAAAGTTCGATAGATCATCGATAGGACACCATGGGCCTTCCTTGCAACCTGTTTACAATGCTCAGAGAATTTCATGTCTGACCGTATCTTAACACCCAAGTCCCTTTCCTCCAGTACTGGGTTTAGTTGAACTCCACCAAGTGAATACGTTATTTTGGGATTACTGTTTCCCAGGTGTAATACCTTACACTTTGTTGGATTAAAGCACAGCTGCCATTTTTCGGACCATTCATGAAGTCTATCTAGGTCTCTCTGAAGAAGCTCAGCTTGACAGTGATCATTAACTACTCTACCAATTTTAACATCATCTGCAAATTTAGACATCACGCCCTCTATCCCTTCATCAATGTCGTTTATGAAAATTAAAAACAACAGTGGTCCTAATACTGATCCTTGGGGAACCCCACTTCTTACATCAACCCAATCTGAGGAATAGCCATTTATCACAACCCTCTGCCTCCTGCCCTGAAGCCATCCTTCTATCCATCTAAGGATTTTTCCCAGTGATTTCAACCTGTTCCAGCTTATAAAGCAACCGCTCATGTGGGACTGAGTCAAAAGCTTTGCTGAAATCTAAATAAACAATGTCGAAATTATTCCCTAAATCCAGCTCGTGAGTGACCCTTTCGAAATAGCGAACCAGATTTGTTAAACATGATTTTCCCTTTAGAAAACCATGCTGAGTATCCTTGAGAATTTCAATTCGATCCAAATGATCCTGAATTCCACCCTTGATCATTGCCTCCATGATTTCCCCTACTACTGAAGTCAGACTGACAGGTCGATAATTTCCAACTTCACTTTTAGAGCCACCCTTATGTATGGGAGATACATTTGCACTTTTCCAATGCAAGGGAATCTCCCCAGAGTCTAGTGATGCTCGCATAATTAGCCTCAATGGTTCAATGCACTCGCTTGCCTCCTCCCTTAAGATTAAAGGGTATATTCCATCAACTCCAGGAGCCTTACTGGTCTGTAGGCTCGAAAGTTTTTTCATTAAATAATCTTGCGAAATTTCAATATCATTAATTATATATTTTTCAACTTCGCTCCTACAATTTCCCATTGCCACAAAAGGCTTTTCATTTGTAAATATCGATGCAAAATAACTGTTGAGTTCATCTGCAACGGCAGCTGGTGTTTTTATTACTATCCCCTTTCCCTTACGTAAAGGTCCGATCTGGTTTGTCCTGCTCTTCTTGGCATTTATATATGTGAAGAATTCTTTATCCCCCCTCTTTGCTCTCTTTGCTAGTGATTTCTCATAAACTGTTATAGGCTTCAGTACTTTTTATTGCTCTGTAACCTTTCCATGCCACCTTTTTCTGCTGAAGTAATGCGGCAACTTCACTATTCATCCAACTTGGAACCCTTTTCGTGGAGTATTTTTTTAATGGCATATACGCATTCAAGGCATCTGTGATTAATGTTTTAAAAACGTACCACAGTTCAATTGTATTCATTCTCTGCGCGATATCTACCCAGTTAATAGAGGCCATGTAGTACCTTAAGGCATCGTAATTTCCTTTTCTGAAATTAAAACCCATTCCTTTGCCTTTTACTGCTGCTACCTCTCTCGTCATCATCCATCGTAGAACTCCGTGATCACTTCCTGCTACTGGTTCCTCTACTGTCAGCCCTGTTATGTCATCTGATTCATGTGTGATGATGAGGTCTAAGATATTCTTTTCTCTAGTACTTTCCCTGACATGTTGATACAAATAACAGTCATCTAGTTGATTTAAAAATTTTGTTCCCCATGTCGAGTTTCCTTCCCATTTACTCCAATCAATTAGAGGCAAATTGAAATCACCCATAATAAGACATTGACGCTTACTTGCCCATTCCATTTGCATGTAGAGGCTTTTGTCATAATCTTCACAATCACCTGGTCTGTAGATTACTCCTACTCGCATTATACCTTTGTTTCCAACTATCTCACACCATACAGACTCTATACTAGCATGTGAAATGTCTGAACCCGGGAAAGCTATCGTCGCACTCAGGCTGCTTCTGATAAGAAGCATTACCCCACCACCCCTTCTATCTACTCTATCCTTCCTAAATACATTATACAAGCCGTACTGAAACTCATCATCCCCAATTTCCGGGTGGCACCACGTCTCTGTAAGCCCTATTATGTCCACGTTACTTGTTTTAACCAGCAGTTCGAATTCGCTCATTTTATTGACGACACTTCTAACGTTACTGTATAAACAATTAAGATTTACTGTACTTGTATATTTAACAACCCTAACACAACCCTTGAAGTTTTTAGGCTCTCTTCCCTGATATTAGCTACCCGCTCACGTGAAACGTCTTTGTCCCCAGAACATGTAGATAATACGTCCAGTTGGGGTAACAGATAAGAACTCTTAAGGTATGTGCAAGAGTTACATTGACCAATATTATCAGATAAACGCGTGTCAGTATTACTCACATCCCCCCCCTAACTAGCAGTTTCCCTGAGCCTTTAAGGTATCCTCAATAATACTGGCAAAAACTTTTGCACCACCTTTGTTTAAGTGTATCCCGTCTCTACAAAACAAATTCCTTCTACCTACAAGTGTGGGCCATGCTGATAGAAATTTACCCCCTAAAGCCTTGCAGATTCCTTCAAGTCTTGAGTTAATCCACAAGGCTCTTAACATATAATCCCTCCTATCGTGTCTGGGCAGAATTGCAGACACATAGACATTATGGCCTAGCTCGCGACATTTCCTCAGCATGGTCCTGTATTTTTCCAACAAATCGTCAGATCGTGTACGTTTAATATTATTTGTCCCCACATGAATAATAATATTTTCTTTACACCCTTTAAAATCTGACAATCTGTTGGTGACATCATCAATAGTTGCTCTCGGGTTGACAGGGGACACGTCGCTTTGGGAGCTCCTTGACGCTATTGGTTTCGTGCATGTTTTGCCGCTTTTGCACTTTGTACAAATTGTTTGTTTTTGATTGTGTGTTGGATTCAGTTTGGTTTGTTTGCGTGTGGCATTTTGATTTACTTTAATATTTCTACGTGTTTTCGTTTATTTTTTTTTTATTTTAATGGACTCAATGGGCAGGTTCATCGGTTGAAGCCATGTTTATTTTTTTATTTTAATATGATTATTCTTGAGCGCTTCTCTAAATAATTTACGTTCTAATCGAAACTTACAACTGTATTTTCACCCAATTACTTTTCAATATAGTATTAGATTTCTTGGTCTAATACTGTATAAAAAATTAAATCAGACAAAGTATATTAAAACGGCTTAACCCCATACATAATAATGCTCTACGAATTTCACTACTGACTTTTCTTATATGGTAAGTTTAGAATCTTTATACAGAAGCAAGCAAAGCTCTGCTACACCTCTCTCTCGGCACATTCAGCTATTAAACTATGCAATTAAAACTCTAATGCATTAAGAGCGTATGCCTCAAGCTGCGAAAGAGTTAGACTATGTACTGTATATCTTAGTGCACTTGCATCATTTACACACAGCCAATTATAGATTAGCAAATCTGCAATAGCGGCATCGTTTAAGTTACATCTCATCCATGCAATTAAACTAAAATAAAGTTTTCTACATTATGCCATATGCTAATTGTTCACATTAAAATGGGATAATTTGTATCAAAATAAATTATGTAGCATTGGGTTACAATTACAAAACTTAAATGCACAGTTTCAGATTTTATCACGGCTACACCACAATGACAAATATCCTAGGTCCACATTCATAACCATTTCCAACAATGGGGAAGAGAAAGCGCTTCCAAATTTCAACGTTAAGCAAATCCATGCAATCCACTCTTTTCAATTTTCCAGTTTCACTTAAATATACACTGATGGATTCAAGCGAGTGCAACTATATTCTACCATATGTTACAATACCTCAGCAGCTCCCTTTGGAGTGGAGCAGTTACACTGCAGAATTACATGATATCCTGATGGCTTGGAGAATGAAAAACGGCACTGTATGCCCTCAAACCATTGTCAATACCAGTTCATTAAACTGGTATCTATGCTGCTATATCCACTCTTCAGTATAAAGTTCTTTCCAGTCATTCCTCACTACAACCAATTTGAATAAAGTTATTGCAGCTTCATGCAAATAGGCAAAAAATTGTCTTCTGTTAGATACCTGGGTATGCCATGCTGAAATCACAGAAAATGACTAGCAGACTTTACTGACAAGATTTCCCATAGCATCAGAGCCTGCACTAACATTATTTGATTTGGCAGGAGCGCGACACTAATAATTTTTTCCAGATTAAGAATTATTCCAAGCAGTGGCTATCAAGCCTAAGAGGAAATAGGAAGGAAGTCATACTTTTTAGTTTATGAATTTGTCATATTCACCTAACTCATAGCTACCTATGCATACGTGATGATCTTCCACTATGCAACAATTGTCAGAGGCGCCGCCTCCGTAGCCAGGTGGGAAAGAGCAGCAGTGGTTAGAACACGCTTCTTGATTAGACCTGGGTTCGAGCCCGATACTACCAAATACGGAGGATACGGAAATCAGCAGCAGATTGGCAAGCAAGATGCTAGCGATTTCTAGAAGTGATGGAGTCATCATGGAACAAGTACATTCATGGGCTCAGTTGGGGTAATTAACAGTAAGAACAGGTGGATAATAATTTGAAGTGCTGCTCAGGACATCAAAGGCAGGTATTGCTGGGACATCGGAGATGTGATGTCACACAGATATTACGAATGCAGAATTGGAATTTGGGGAGTACAGAAAGGCAGACATAACAGGAAGGGAGGAGATGTTATGCTATTAGTTAGGAAACACAAAACCTAAGTCAGTGCTTCCATTTGAGTGTTCGACAGTGCAATATTGAGTTTGTGTTGTGTGACATAAGCACTCGGAAAGGAAAAATGAGGTTAGGAGTTTGTTATAGGCCTAATGATTGTGATGAGTACATTGAGAAATTGTGCAGAGAAACAGAGGAACCAGTGAATCAGAAAGTCGTGTAATGGGAGATATTATCCAGATATTAACTAACTTTTGGGTTGGTCACCCGCACGCAAGCAACATGATAGAAAGTGAACCGGAGGGAGTAGTACTCTTGATTTAAGTATCAGCAGTGGTTATTCGAGTTTTAAGAATTTGCAGATAAAGGAACCACGAGATGGCAGTGATCACAATGTACCAATGTGGGATTTACTTAAAGAGGTGTAACTACCATCAGGGGTAAATGGAAGGGTGTTTTCTTCCGTAAAAATGTCTACAGCGTCTCAGAGAGGTCTTATGTTCTACACAGTGGGACCAATTAATGATGTTACCAACAGCAAATTCTAAATGGGATGCATTCAAGGAATTAGTCTTGGAAATTACTATACTTTTTTATTCCAACTAAGAAATACCTTTTTAAGGTGTTGAAATAAGCATATATCAGTGAATTAATCAGACTTGTTGTAAAGAAGAAACATGCATGGGCTGCATAAAAATTATCAGCGACAGAGAAGTTTATTTCTACTGTAGGCTTCTAGTCTGGTATAAACTGACGAAGGAGGTTAGGCAGGCGGAGGCAAATTACGAGAAATCTTTGTCAAAGGATGCAAAGGAAAACAGCAAAGACTCTAGTTATGTAAAGCTCTAGAAGGATAACTCAGATTGGTCCAATTGATATCGATGGTTCAACTGTTGATGATCCTGTTCAAGTAGCTGGCAAACTGAATGAGCATTTTGAACCTACAGTCACACATGAGGAATTCTGTGGAGAAGTGGAAGTCAGAATATTTATCCAAATCTAATAGGGAGCTAAATGACGATGTAAAATCTGAGGTGAGAGTGGAGGAGAAATTCTTGAAGTTGAACACAAGAAAGGCAACTGGGTTGTATGGGATCTATCCACGTATATTAAGTTAAGGGAGGCAGCAAAGGAAGTAAGCAAACCCTTCAGGGGAGGCCCCCACTGCCTCGAGAAGGGCAAATGTGTTCCCAATTTACAAAGGGGATCAAAGTGTGACACAAGTAATTAGAGACCTGTTAGCTTAACTTCCGTTCCAGGGAAAGTAATGGAGCCACTGGTTAAAGAAGCCCTGCAGGATCATTTGGAGAGCTATAATTCAGACACACCATGGGTTTGTTAAGAGAAAGTGTGGTCTAACAAATTTGTTTGGATATTATGACGTGGTCACAAAGGAACTGGTTGAAAAAAAATAATTTCGATATCATATACTGTACTTAGATTTCAGCAAAGCTTTTCATACTGTTGCACATGGAAGACTGCTTGAAAATTGGAGCATTATGGCATTAAGGGAAAGTTGCTAACATGGAAAAATGATGACTTCGCAGAAGAAGACAGAGTGGTAATCAATGGAAATTGCACTTCGTGGACAAATGTTATTAGTGGAGAAGCCAGGGTTTCAGTTTTGGGCCCGCTGTTATTTAGTATTAGTATTTAGTATTAGTATTAGTAACGGCCGTATGGTGCAAGAAAGCCTATGGCTTATGCTGCACCAGCCAAAAAAAAAAAAAAAAAAAAATCCGAACAAAACAATGTTATAAACAAAAATTAAATAAATAAATAAATAATAATAATTAATAAATAAATAAAAAAAATAAATCAAATAAAATATAAATAAAAAGGAAATATAAATAAAAAGGAAATTAAACCTATCATCCTATGCGCTTCCCTTACCCGAAAGTACTATCCAGATGACCTTTGAATTTCCCCAAACTGTCGGCCTCTACCACCCATGAAGGCAACTTATTCCAGTAATTTATAACTCGCTGGCTAAAATAAAACTTCCTGCAGTCCAATCTAAACATTTCCCCCCGTAACTTGAATTTATGTCCCCTAGTTCTAGCATCATTTATAATCTTGAAAATTTTGTCCTCATTCATTTTACTGATGCCTCTCAGAGCCTTAAACACCTCAATCAAATCTCCTCTAAGGTGTCTAGTTTCCAAACTCTGCAACCCACATATTCGAAGTCTTTCTTCATAAGGACGCCCTTTTGCCGATCTCACCAGGCGAGTTACCCTTCTTTGCACCCTTTCAAGAAGCTCGATGTCTTTCTTCAGGTGCGGTCTCCATACTTGAACACAGTATTCCAAGTGTGGTCTAACATAAGCCTTATATAATGGGATTATCACGGCCCTATCTCTACTTGCAAAAGTTCGATAGATCATCGATAGGACACCATGGGCCTTCCTTGCAACCTGTTTACAATGCTCAGAGAATTTCATGTCTGACCGTATCGTAACACCCAAGTCCCTTTCCTCCAGTACTGGGTTTAGTTGAACTCCACCAAGTGAATAAGTTATTTTGGGATTACTGTTTCCCAGGTGTAATACCTTACACTTTGTTGGATTAAAGCACAGCTGCCATTTTTCTGACCATTCTTGAAGTCTATCTAGGTCTCTCTGAAGAAGCTCAGCTTGACAGTGATCATTAACTACTCTACCAATTTTAACATCATCTGCAAATTTAGATATCACGCCCTCTATCCCTTCATCAATGTCGTTTATGAAAATTAAAAACAACAGTGGTCCTAATACTGATCCTTGGGGAACCCCACTTCTTACATCAACCCAATCTGAGGAATAGCCATTTATCACAACCCTCTGCCTCCTGCCCTGAAGCCATCCTTCTATCCATCTAAGGATTTTCCCAGTGATTCCAACCTGTTCTAGCTTATAAAGCAACCGCTATGTGGGACTGAGTCAAAAGCTTTGCTGAAATCTAAATAAACAATGTCGAAATTATTCCCTAAATCCAGCTCGTGAGTGACCCTTTCGAAATAGCGAACCAGATTTGTTAAACATGATTTTCCCTTTAGAAAACCATGCTGAGTATCCTTGAGAATTTCAATTCGATCCAAATGATCCTGAATTCCACCCTTGATCATTGCCTCCATGATTTTCCCTACTACTGAAGTCAGACTGACAGGTCGATAATTTCCAACTTCACTTTTAGAGCCACCCTTATGTATGGGAGATACATTTGCACTTTTCCAATGCAAGGGAATCTCCCCAGAGTCTAGTCATGCTCGCATAACCAGCCTCAGTGGTTCAATGCACTCGCTTGCCGCCTCTCTCAAGATTATAGGGTATATTCCATCAACTCCAGGAGCCTTACTGGTCTGTAGGCTTGAAAGTTTTTTCATTAAATAATCTTGCGAAATTTCAATATCATTAATTACATATTTTTTAACTTCGCTCCCACAATTTCCCATTGCCACAAAAGGCTTTTCATTTGTAAATATCGATGCAAAATAACTGTTGAGTTCATCTGCAACGGCAGCTGGTGTATTTATTACTATCCCCTTTCCCTTACGTAAAGGTCCGATCTGGTTTGTCCTGCTCTTCTTGGCATTTATATATGTGAAGAATTCTTTATCCCCCCTCTTTGCTCTGTTTGCTAGTGATTTCTCATAAACTGCCTTTGCCTGTCGAACCTTTTCTGTGGCTCTATTACACATCACCTTGTAGCTGTTATAAGCTTCAGTACTTTTTATTGCTCTGTAACTTTTCCATGCCACCTTTTTCTGCTCAAGTAATGTGGCAACTTCACTATTCATCCAACTTGGAACCCTTCTCGTGGAGTATTTTTTTAATGGTATATACGCATTCAAGGCATCTGTGATTAATGTTTTAAAAGCGTACCACAGTTCAATTGTATTCATTCTCTGCGCGATATCTACCCAGTTAATAGAGGCCATGAAGTACCTTAAGGCATCATAATTTCCTTTTCTGAAATTAAAACCCATTCCTTTGCCTTTTACTTCTGCTACCTCTCTCGTCATCATCCACCGTAGAACTCCATGATCACTTCCTGCTACTGGTTCCTCTACTGTCAGCCCTGTTATGTCATCTGATTCATGTGTGATGATGAGGTCTAGGATATTCTTTTCTCTAGTACTTTCCCTGACATGTTGATACAAATAACAGTCATCTAGTTGATTTAAAAATTTTGTTCCCCATGTCGAGTTTCCTTCCCATTTACTCCAATCAATTAGAGGCAAATTGAAATCACCCATAATAAGACATTGACGCTTACTTGCCCATTCCATTTGCATGTAGAGGCTTTTGTCATAGTCTTCACAATCACCTGGTCTATAGATTACTCCTACTCGCATTATACCTTTGTTTCCAACTATCTCACACCATACAGACTCTATACTAGCATGTGAAATGTCTGAATCCGGGAAAGCTATCGTCGCACTCAGGCTGCTTCTGATAAGAAGCATTACCCCACCACCCCTTCTATCTACTCTATCCTTCCTAAATACATTATACAAACCGTACTGAAACTCATCATCCCCAATTTCCGGGTGGCACCACGTCTCTGTAAGCCCTATTATGTCCGCGTTACTTGTTTTAACCAGCAGTTCGAATTCGCTCATTTTATTGACGACACTTCTAACGTTACTGTATAAACAATTAAGATTTACTGTTCTTGTATATTTAACAACCCTAACACAACCCTTGAAGTTTTTTAGGCTCTCTTCCCTGATATTAGCTACCCGCTCACGTGAAACGTCTTTGCCCCCAGAACATCTAGATAATACGTCGAGTTGGGGTAACAGATAAGAACTCTTAAGGTATGTGCAAGAGTTACATTGACCAATATTATCAGATAAACGCGTGTCAGTATTACCCACATCCCCCCTAACTAGCAGTTTCCCTGAGCCTTTAAGGTATCCTCAATAATACTGGCAAAAACCTTTGCACCACCTTTGTTTAAGTGTATCCCGTCTCTACAAAACAAATTCCTTCTACCTACAAGTGTGGGCCATGCTGATAGAAATTTACCCCCTAAAGCCTTGCAGATTCCTTCAAGTCTTGAGTTAATCCACAAGGCTCTTAACATATAATCCCTCCTATCGTGTCTGGGCAGAATTGCAGACACATACACATTATGGCCTAGCTCGCGACATTTCCTCAGCATGGTCCTGTATTTTTTCAACAAATCGTCAGATCGTGTACGTTTAATATTATTTGTTCCCACATGAATAATAATATTTTCTTTACCCCCTTTAAAATCTGACAGTCTGTTGGTGACATCATCAATAGTTGCTCCCGGCAGACATACCCTGGTTCTGCTCCACCTATCTTTATTACAAAAATTTTGTATATTTATCAATTATATTGATATATATATATATATATCAGGCTGAACGTCCAAGTTTGCAGATGACACAAAGGTTGGCAGGGTTGTTAAGTATAACGACGGTATGCGACTGCAACAGAATCTAGAAAATATGGACAAATGGGCTAAGATGAGGCAACAGTAGTTTAACATTGACAAATGCAAAGGACTGCATATGGGTAGCAATATCCGAAAAGTAACATAACAACAGTGAACTATTAAACTCACAGCAGTAAAGATGAAAATTTTCTTTGAGTAATTGTGCCATCGGATATGAAGTTTTCAGAGCAGTACAGACAGTTTCCCTGAGCCGTCCATGGGGTCTTGCCAATGATATTAAGGAATTTTGCCTGAAGGGATAAGTTAGTGATCATCGCTCTATGTAAGCAAAATGTCAGACCACTCATTGAGTACTACATACAGATGCAGATGCCTCGTTTAAAGAAGGATGTAGAGCTGCTGGAAAAAGCAGAGAGAAAGGCAACGATGTTGGTGAAATGGATCAAAGGAGTGCTCTTACGAAGAAATGCTTAAATCCCGCAAAACTGCAACATTAGGATACTAGACAGCTGCGAGGTGATCTGTTTGAGGTGTTCATCTTTGCGATATCAGGTGCAAATTCTAAGCTAAAGAAATCCTTGCAGTTATTATCAATCCCTCAAACGGATTAGGAAACCTCCCCGTAAAATGTGCGAAGAAATTCATATATTTACACCGTTTCTTTAAAGTTCTACAGGTTACTGCTCTACATATATTTGTAACATTAATAGTAATTTTACTTTTAGTGTTACACTGTGAAAAAATCACATTACAAAATGACATTTTAATGCGATTCATTACACCATAATTTTTCGAACTGATTTAATTTATAGTGTAATCCAACTGGAATTTTTGCAATATTATAAAAAATAATTAAAATTAAATAATAATAAGTGGAATTCAAAAATAATAATAACTAATAAAATAAAAGAAAATATACAACCTCTGCGTTACTCCCCAAATTTAAGTTATTCTCCAGGTGACATTTAAATTTCTCCAAACTGTCTCGCTCTACAACCCAAGTTTGTAACTTTTTCCAGCAATTTATAACTCGCTGGCTAAAATAAAACTCTCTACAATCCACTCTCAACATCTCCCCACTTAATATGAAACAATGGCCCCTTGTTCTAGAATCAATTATAACCGTGAAAATTTCGTCCTCATTCATTTTACTTTTGCGTTTTAGAGTCTTAATACCTCAATCAAGACTCGGCTAAGGTGCCTAGTTTTCAAGCTGTGAACCCACATTTCGAAGTCTTTCTTCATATGGAAGCCGTTTTGCCGATTTCATGAAGCGAGTTTCCGGTCTTTGGATCCTTTCAAGAAGCACAATATCTTTATTGAGGTGAGAGCACCCTACCCGAACGCAGTATTCCAAGTGTGGTCTAACAATAGCTTTATATTATTTCCTACTCATATTTGATCCTGCATCATTTAAAACCATTAATAACAAATGTCAATCCCTTCCTAAATATCATGTATCTAATGATTTCCCCTTTGTTAATATCTATCCTCCCTGACTCTTCTCCAACCTATCTTATACAACTTGGTATTTTTAGTACTTATCTCACAGTATCCTTTAAAAGTCCTGCTAATCAAATTTCGGGGTTCCTACAGTTCTTTGTGTGTATGAGTACTTATGTAACTAACCACTTAGTTATCTTCAGGGGCTTTGCGGCACGTCCTTCATCCTTCTTGCGGTGAACAGCAGGCCTATTCTATCTGGAACGCATCTCACAAACCCTTGGAAGGTTCGACAGGAGTTATCTGCTTTGCTTCCTGGGACTCGGGTTCCTTTGCTCCTTGAAAGTGATTCATTCCATCCTTTAGCATGTTTGTCGCCTTTCTGTCCGGCTCCGTATTTTATCGGCTTGAGCATAATTATCTCCTGGGCATTAGACATCTTGTTTATTAACACGGGAGTTCATTCCTTCTCAATTATTGTGTAAGATCCTACAATGAGCTAACTTCACCGTATTCTGCCTTCTCAACTATTTTAGTTGCCTTCTGCTCTTTACTGACAATACGTCGGGCTTTCTTTATTGTACAACGATTTTAAATTTTTCTCTACGGCACCTTTCTCCCTTCCTTTCACTCCTTCACTCAGAAAAACTCTGTCTGTTACTGACATTACTAACGGATTGACTAACTGACACATCTTAACTTATCCTCTCCACTTACTCGATTGCCTATCTCACAAATTCTTCTTTCTTAAAACTTATCTACCCTTTCTCGACTAACTACTCCATCTTAAACTGGTCAGCACTTGCTCAACTCTGATAGACTCTCCCATTTCACTAACACTAACTAAGATCTCCACTTTCTCTCTTGCTATCTCATCCTAACCAACTCCGACAAAATCTCAACTTTGTCTTACACTAAACCATTTTCACTGACACTAACCAAAAAAAAACTCAACTCTCTTCCTAACTCATATTTCCTAACACGACAAAAACCTCAACTTCCTGTCCCTCTCCAACACTTTCACTCTCTTTTTGTTCATCTCCTCCCACATCTGGCTCCCGAATCCGCTACGACTACTACCAGTGACTTCTTCCAATCCTATACTTATCTTTGGATTTTTTTCTCCTTTCATTTGTTAGAAGAGCCTTATTCAGCCTGCCCAGTAGCACGTGTTCAATACACCCACTTTTACTATTCTGCCGAATCTGCTGCCGTACGGTTTGCCCTTTGATGTTTTGCCGATTATCCAAAAAACAACTCTCCCCTCTCATATAACGCCTTTGTCCCCATAGCGTTTTAAAACCACAAAACTGACAAGTAGTGACCACAGCACCTATATTTGGAAACATTTATGTGCTGGTCATGAATCTACTTCCTGTTTACGACCTGACTGTATCCTGTTTGAAATAACCTGCCCTACTAAGTTCGACCTCCGGCATAAACCTTAATATGTCTGTTGTTGTTTGGACCCACGCTGCTTTACAGTCGTTTTCTACGTTTATTCCCCACTTATAACGGAAGTTGATGGCTAATGGCTTTGCTTTTATTTCTTACTACCCATTAAATTTATATTTCATACTGAATAATTCTTATTATTGAAATCAGACGATATTACTATCTTATCCCACTAGCGGCAAGAATCTTTTAATAAAAAACTAACTTCCAAAGTGTTTATTAAAAAAAAATTATTTTTTTAAGATTTCGTGTCTTACAACACCATGAGCCGTCCTTGCAACCTGTCTGCAATGGTCGGAGAATTTCATTTCTGACCGTATCGTAACACCGAAGTCCATTTCCTCCACTAGTTCAATTCCACCAGTATATAAGTTATTTTGGGTTTGCTGGTCCCCAGGTGTAATTCTTTACACTTTCCTGGATTAAAGCATATCTGCTATTTTTCGGACCATCCCTGAAGTTTATCTAGGTCACCCTTTAGGAGCTCTGCTTGGCGGTGATCATTATCAAGTCTACTAATCTTTACATCTTCCTCAAATTTAGACATTAGGCCCTCTATCCCTTCATCAATGCCATCTATGAAAATCGAAAACACTGGTCCTAATAGCGATCCTTGAGGAACCCCACTTCTTACATCAACCCAATTTGAGGAATAACTATTCATCACAACACTCTGCCTCCTACCCTGAAGCGATACAGCTATTCATCTAAGGACTTTTCCTGTGATTCGAACCTGTACCAAATTAGAAAGAAACTGCTCATATGGGACTCAGTCAAATGCTTTGCTTAAATCAAAATGAACAATGTCGAAAGTACTCCCGAAATCCAGCGTTTGGGTGACAATGTCAAAATAGCTAACCAGATTAGTTACACATGATTTTCCCTTTACAAAAGCATGCTGAGTATCCTCCAGAATTCCATTTGTATCTAAATGATCCTGAATTTCAACTTTTATCTTTGTCTCCATGATTTTCTCTACAACTGAAGTTAGACAAGCAGGTGGTAATTTCCCACTTCATTCTTAGAATCGCTCTTATGAATTGGAGATACATTTGCACTTTTCCAATCCAACGGAATCACACCCAAGTCCAGTGAGGCTCTCATAATTAGCCTCAATGGTTGAAAAAACTAGCTTGCCGCCTCCCTTAAGATTATGGGGTATATATCATCAACCCTAGGAGCCTTACTGGCCTGTAGGCTTCAATGTTTTTTCATTAAATAAACTTGAAATTTCAATATCATTAATTACGTTTTATTTTCAACTTCACTCCTACAATTTCTCATTGACGTTAAGCGTTTTTCTTCTGGAAATATCGAGGAAAAATTAACTGTTGCATTCATCAGCAAATTTATTTGGGGTATCTAATACTATCCCACATAGATTATATGAGGATCCGATTGGACCCTTATGTAATGGATATATATATATATCTTCCTCTAATATAATAATCAAAAAATTAATTGCATTACATAAAAAATTAAAGTTATAGTATAATAACCTAAAATATCCATTTATATATGGCATACCCAAATTTCATAAAACACCGATTGCTTTTAGATTCATAACATCATGTAGAGATAGTTATGCTAAATTTTCCGGAAAAACGTTAGAAAAGTTACTTAAAATTATATTAAATAACTTAAATAAAACTGTTATAATAAATAATAACTTACCTATTATAAATGCTCTAAAAAATAACAATATTCATCAAATACAAACATTTGACTTTAACAGTCTATTTACTAGCATTAATCTTGATAACTTAAAAGTCGTCCTCCAGAAACTATATTTAGAAAATAAAAATGCTATAAAGGTTGATTTACCCTATTGGGATTCTCTAATAAAATTATGCATCTTTAATAATTATGTATATGACGGAACATCGTTATACCTACAAGTGACTGGCACCCCTATGGGAAGTCCAGCATCAAGCATAATCGCAAACCTTTATCTACATTATACAGAAAGAGAATTCCAAGATAACCTACTTATATATAGATACGTAGATGATATATGTGTTTTTAATTGTCCACATTTTGTCCAGGATTACAGCAAATTATATTCAGTAGAACTTGTATTGGAAAAAACTAATAGTTCCGGTACTATAGCAAACTATCTGGATCTTCATATAGAAATATTCCATAATAATAATATAGACGTAAACATATATAATAAAAGAGATGCATTTAATTTTAACGTAGTCAGCCTTACAAATTGGAAATCCAATATATCAAAATCAGTGCATGCTAATATAATTTTATCGCAATGTCTAAGGTTTGCTTATATCTGCAATAGTAATAAAAATTGTTCAGCGGGCTTAACAGCGTTGTACGGCAGGTTGATCAATAATAATTTCCCTATCGCTTACCTGAAATATCACTTCAGGAAAGCAATAAGCATAATTAATTTCAAAAATTTGTTTTCTGAACCTATTGTTTTAATATAATCGTTATATCTAGTGCCATGTATATATGTAAATAGGATACACTTTGAATTCTTGGTGTCTTACGGCGTAGAAAACTTGTACCCACCGGCTTGCAAATTACAGTGTACCATTTTTTTTTTTTTTTTTTTTTTTTTTTTTAAATATATAGTTAATATATAGTTAAATTCATTTAAATTTACTTAAGTTCACGCTGAGATAACATGCAAATTCAGCTCAGGGTCCTACTATAGGAACGGGTTTGCGATCCCGGGCATACCCGAGCCACAACTTATATCTTGTAATGTCTTTAAACTGTCCTACACTCTTTATTTTTATTTCTCCGAAATTATTAGGGCAATCCGAGGACGTAGGAGAAACTATTTCTTATCTATACCACTATTTTTCGCCTTTGTGGAGTTCAGGTTCTATTATTCCTACTCCTTTAGTTTTTATTCTTACTATCTGCATGTTTCTCTTGCGTTAACTTAAATTTAATTATTTATTTATATTTATTTTCACCATATCCAGACGACTATTACATTATGTCCTAGATACGGTCAATATGTAGTATGTATTATATATTTAATCTTATTTTAATCATTAAATTACGTTCTCTGTCGGATCAACGATGATTAATATATGCTTACATTTATATTTTACTTATATTTCTTACCTTTGATTCTAATATTTCTAAATTTTCTTAACTTTTATTATCATCTTTCGATTTATATTCGATTTACATTCGGCCTATATTTGGTTTAGATTTAAATTACTTAGCATATATTGATCATCACAGAAACAGAGAACCTCTTGTCGTTTTTTGCCTTCATTCTGGGTGGTTGGCCCCCATTTGAAGTCATCTAGATTGTCGGTAAAAAGCGTTATTTTTTTTTTTTTTTTTTTTTTTTTGCGTTTTCTTAGGTCCCTGATGGTATTATTATTGGATTGATTTGCTTATTCTAATGATTCTTTATATTATCCTTAATATTTTAAACATTATGGGTGTATTGCATGATTGCTTGCAACTGCATTGACTCATAAATATTAAATATTATTTACATATTAGTTACAGTCATTGTCGTTTTAATTTTCTTTCTTTACCTTTTTTATCAATTATATATATATATATATATATATATATGTGAAAAATTCCTTATCCCTCTCCTCTTTGCCAGCAAAATCTTTTTTATGGCCTTATTATAGTTCAATTTGTAGCTGCTATAGTCATCTGTACTCTCTGCAGGGTTTCCATACCCCCTTTTTTCTGCTAAAATAATTTGGCAACTTTATTATTCATCCAACTTGGAATCCTGCTCGTGAAGTATTTTTTAATGGCATACAAGCATTCAGGGCTTTTGTGGTTATTCTTTTAAAGGTATACCAATATTCAATTGTATTCGCTCTCTGTGATTTATCTACCCACTTAATAGAGACCAGGTAGTATCTTCGAAATTATAATCCAATATTTTGTCTTTAAATTCTGATACTTCTCTCTTCAACGTCCACCCCATGATCACTTCCTGTTACCTGTTTCTGCATTGTCAGCCATATTATGTCGAGAGTATTGTTTTCCCTAGTACTTTCCCTGACATGCTGAGACAAATAGCAATCATCTAGTTGATTTAAAATATTTATCCCCCATGTGGAGTTTCCCTCCCATTTGCTTCAATCAATTAGTGACGAATTAAAATCACCCACAATAAGACTTGGATGCTTATTTATTCATCCATTTGCATGTAGAGGCTCGTCATAATCTTCACAATCACCAGTCCTCTAGATTCCTGCCATTCGCATTATACAATTGTTTCCAACGATTTCACAGCATACAGATTCTATATTAGTAAGCGAAATGTCTGAATCCGGGAAACATTTCGTCTCGCTGAGGCTGCTTTTAATAATAACAATCAAGACCCCTTCTAACTGCCCTGTCCTTCCCCTATACATTATACGTAATGTAGTCACACTCGTCATATAACCTCTGGAGGCACCACGTGTTCTGTAAGTCCAAATCTGTCAGTTTTACTTGTCCTAACCAGCAGTTGGAATTCACCTATTTTATTAACGACACTTCTGACATTACTGTATAAACAATTAAGACTTAGTGTTCTTGTACAGTTATCTACCCTGACACCCCTTAAAGTTATTTAATATTTCTTCCCTGAAATCAGTTACCCGCTCATTGGAACATCTTGCAAATAAGTTTTGTTGTGGCAACAAAAAAGAAGTCTTAAGGTATATGCTAGCTTTCTTTGGCAAAGATAATAAATCACGCATGCGCCTATAACAAATGACCCGTATTGTTGAAAACAGAGGGTTAACCGGAAGTCAATGTAATAAACAATGAGTCCGATTGTAGAGTTCATCTATATATAGATGTCGACAGCTGACTACTTGCCATATTGGTCGAAGTCTGATGCCTTGGGTCATGGTGTGCAGTTATCTGTCATCATAAAAAAGGCAAGGAATTCATTAACTGACGTGGTGGTGCCTCGTGAGAAGCAGTGGACAATTGAATCTGCGATCTCACATCCGGTGAAAACAGCTACGGTTAAGTTTCTTTTGGAACCTGCAACTGAGCGATGCTTTCCTTATAGAAAGAAGTTTCGTGCTGTTTTTACTAGGTGGTAGAGTTAGTCGGTCTCTGACGAGGTGTGGCATGGTTTTTCCTCCCGGAAACTCGGGTTTTTCTTCCAGCACAACAGACAAACCGACCATAGGACACACACGGATCAGTATCAGGAAAGATTATTTTGGGTCAAAGTCTTGTGTATTCTGTGCCTGGCCTAACGCTGGGTTATTGAAGCAAAGAGATAGCCTCAATATAGTGCTCAATGCAGAGTCTAATCTTTATTTAATTTAAAGGAAGCAAATCCCTTGCGGGCTGCTTCCCCGAAACATGAAAAATAGCAATTAAGCCTTTATCCACCTTACACGTTCAAACCACATAGAACGAAAAAGGAGAATAAATTTTCTTGCTTCTATTCCTCAGAACCGTGGATGATCACGGTTCTGAGCAGAATGCACTTTTGTGATATCTAAATTTATTTGTTATTAATTTATAAAACTTTTAAAATTGTGTATTAAAACTTTAGTTATATCACTAAAGAATACATTTATTCAATAAAGATTAATAAAATATTTTCGGTGAGCATTTAACATGTTTTTTGTTTTTTTTAAAGAACATGATTTTTTTTTTTTTTTTTTTTTTTTTTTTAATAACAGCTGCAAATTTTAATCTATCATCACATCCGTGTATTATGCGAGGATATGAAGATAGATGGAAATTTCAAAATTTCTTCATTATTCACAAGAATTGTGTTGGGATATTAATTAAAATTAAGCTTCATATTGGTTTATAGCCGTTTTTATATTAATTTTAATGAACACTTTGATTTCTGTATAATTCAAAGTAAATGGAGAATAGTGGTAAATGGGATTTATTAAGAATTATAAAAATGCATTTGATAATTTTATTATTATTCAAAACTGCGAGGACTCACATTCTTCTGTTTATAAATTGTTTTGAAACGTAAAGAGTATATAACACTTTTTAAACTATTATTTACCTCCAGTTTCCCGAATTATTTTTGAAATACATTTTAAATTTGGCATGTTTTTTGACACCAAAGAAAAAATATCAATTAAAATGGAAGGGGCCAACATTTACCTTTATTTTTAAATAATTTTAAAAATAATTATTTTGTTATTTTTCTGATAGATGCTGTAAAAAGGATGGCGATTATTTGGCTGAAGTAAATCAAGCATAAAACAAAAAGTTGAATATATTATGGTATAATTAAAAAAAGAAATTCTTCTTATTTCGACTTATTCCCAATATTACAATGTGCCCGAATATTAAGGATGCAAAAAATTATAAAACTAAACTTTATTCAAATTTTTAGAACTGAATATTATCGCTTATTCTACTCAGAAATTTAGATTATACTCTGAAGGAGTACCTGTTATGTACAGAGAAACCCATCCATCTTTTCAGTCACTCGATTTCAGTGAGTGGTTTCACTTTATTTGTCGGGCTCATTCCTCCTTGCACTGATTTCCCATAATGGCCACAGAATAGTTATAAAATGTCCACCTCTTGTTCTTTTAATTTACGAATGTAAATTTACCAACTTCTTAATCCTGTGCAGCAGAACCTGACGATCATTATCCTTCCAATTGTGTACATATTAAACCCCATTGCCTCCATTTTAAAGTGATGTCAGAAAGACAGATTATTTAATCAATCTATTCTGAAACACGAGGTATTTTCTGCCCGGAAAATTAAAAATACTTTGGCTCTTAAAGACTTCAGATCCATCTCTGCATCATCTTTCCTTTTAATAGTTCGGATATTCCACAATCAGATCGTTCTGGTTGAATTCGCAAATGTTCTCTATGGGAAAAAGGAGTCCCTACTGTTACTAAGCTTCTAAACCATCGTTTCCGTCACACAGGCGCTTCATCAAAAGATTCAAATTGATATCTATTTCGACATCGTCGCTGCCTTTAATTCCTCTACTTTTTCTACACTTATTTCGTTTCTTAATCAAATTTGAAATTTGTGCAATTTTAAGCTCAAATTCCCAGCTAAAGAAGCCTGCTTCAATGAGTAACAACTCCTCAAATGGATTAGGAATAGCGTACTTTTAAAATGTGCTAAGAAACACATATTTATACTATTTCTAATTTGTACTTGTAACTTTAATTGTAATTTAATATTTACTGTTATAACCTAAGAAAATCGAATTATAAAATATCTTTTTAGAGTAATTCCTTACACCATAATTTTTTGAACTTATTTAATTTATTCTGTTATGCAACTGGATTACCGTATTAGTAATAACACTAGGCTTATGCTGCACCAGCGAAAAGAAAAAAATATACTAAATAATTAAAATAAATTAATAATAAGAAAAAAAATTAAAAAAACATAATCAATAAAAGAAAAGGAAATAGACAACCTATGCGTTTCCCTCCACACTTAGGTAATAATCCTGCTGACCTTTAAATTTCCCCAAATTGTCACCCTCTGCAACTCATGTATGTAACTTATTCCAGCAATGTATAACTATGACTAACAAAACTACCTGCAATCCAGTCTAAACATCTCCCAGCTTAATTTGAATTCATGGCCCTTTGTTCTACAAGAATCACTTAAAACCGTGAAAATTTCGTCATCATTTACTTTTGCCTCTCATAGCCTTAAAAATCTCAGTAAAGTCCATCTAATGCGCCAAGTTTCCAATCTCTGCAACCCACATATTCGAGGTCTCTCTTCATAACGACGTTCTTTTGCCGATCTCACCAGACAAGTTACCTATCTTCAGACCCTTTCAACAAGTACAATGTCTTTCTTTAGGTGCGGCCTCCATACTCGAACGCAGTATTCCGAATGTGTTCTAAAAGTAGCCTTATATAGTGGGATTATGATCTCCTTATCTCTACTAGCAAATATTGGATAAATAATTAATAGCACACCATGAGCCTTCCTTGCAACCTGTCTACAATGCTCGGAGAACTTCATGTTTGACTGTATCGTAACACCTAAGTCCCTTTCTTCCAATACTGACTTTAATTCGACTCCAAAAAAGGTATCAGTTATTTTAGGGTTACTGGTCAGCAGAAGTAATACCTTACACTTTGCTGGATTAAAGCATAGCTGGTATTTTTCGGATCAATCCTCAGGTTTTTCTAGATCCCTCTGTAGAAGCTCATCTTGGCGATGATCATTAACTACTCTTCCAACCTTTTCGTCATCTGCAACATTAGACATCACACCCTCTATACGTTCATCGGTGTCACTTATGAAAATCAAAAATAGCAGTTGTCACTGGTCCCAATACTGATCATTGAAGAACCCAACCTCTTACATCAACCCAATCTGAGGAACAACCATTTATTACAACCCTCTGCCTCCTTCCCTGAAGCCATCCAGGAATCCATCTAAGTACTTCGCTGTTTAGTCCACCATGTTGCAGTTTTCAAGACATCCAACTTGGAATCTTCCTGTTGGAGTAAATTTTAATGGTATATACGCATTCAAGGCTTTTGTGATTAATGTTTTAGAACTATACCATAATTCTATTGTATTTGCTCTCTGTTAGATATCTACTCAGTGAAGAAAGGCCATATAGCATCTTAAGATCAAAAAAGAGATACTAAAAGCAATTCATAGGATACTCATCTATCAGATCCTTCTGGTTGAATTAACAAATACTCCCTGTGGAAAGAGTCCCACTCTTACTAAGTTTCTAAACCTTTGTTTTCGTGACTAGGGTGTTTCATCAGTAGGCTCAATTAATATTATCTATTTCGACACTGTTTCTGCCTTTGATTCCTATACTTTTCCTCGATTTACTTCGTCTCAATGAAATCTGTGCTATTTCAAGCACAAATGCCAAGCTAAAGAAGCCTGCTTTGCAGTGATTAACAACTCCTCAAATGGATTAGGAAAATGATACCCGTAAAATCTACTAAGCGATTCATATATTAAAACATTTATTTAAATTTACCTATTTGTAACATTTCATTAACCACCTATTTGTATCTGTTCAATTGGGCGCGAAAATCGAATTATAAAATATAATTTTAGTGTAATTCATTACTCCAAACTTTTAATTATTTTATTTATTGTGTTATGCAACTGGAAAATTTGCAGTATTAGTATTAGCAATCCCAAATAATACAAGAAAGACTGTCTTACGCTGCACCAGCCAAAAGAAAAAAAATACTGAAAAAATTTTAAAAAATAATAAAAAAGGAAATAAACGAACAATCTATGTGTTTCCTTCATCATTTAGATAATTATCCAGTTAACCTTTGAATTTTCCCGAACTGTCAGACTCCACCACCCTTGTAGGTAACTTATTCCAGTAATTTATAACTCGCTGGCTAACATGAAACTACTACAATCTGGTCTAAACCAATCCTCAATTAAAGCGAATTTATGGCCCCTAGTTCTAGAATCATAACCGTGAAAATGTGGTCCTCATTCAATTTATCTTTGTCTCTCAGAGCCTCAAACACCTCAGTCAAGTAGCATTAATGTGCAAAGTTTCCGTGTTCTGAAACCCACAAATTCGAAGTCTATCCTCATAACAACGCCTTTTGCCGATCCCAACAGAGGGGTTACGCGTCTGCCGACTCTTTGAACGAGCACAGTCTCTTTCTTTAGGTGCGGTCTCCATACTCGAACGCAGTATTTCAAATGCGTTTTAACAATAGCCATATACAATGGGATTTATGACGTCCTTATCTCTACTAGCAAATTTTTCGATACATCTTCGATTGGACACGATGGGCCTTCCTTGCAGCCTGTCTACAACGCTCGGAGACCTTCATGTCGGACCGTATCCTATCTTTCGAGTCCCTTTCTTCAACAACTGACTTTAGTTCAAATCCACCAAGTGTATAAGTTATTCTGGGATTACTGGTCCACAGAGGTTAATACCTCACATGTTGCTGGGTTAAAGCATAGCTGCTATTTTTCAGACCATCCCTCAAGTTGATCTAGGTCCGTCGGTAGAAGCTCTGCTTGGCGATGATCATTAACCACTCTACCAATCTTTACGCCATCTGCAAATTTAGACATCACGCCGTCTGTATAGACGCCGTGATGTCTATACAGACAGCGTGATGTCACTTAAGAAAATCAAAAACAGCAGTGGTCAGTGGTTCCACTACTAATCCTTGAAGAACCCATCAACCCAATATGAGGAATAACCATTTATCACAACCTTCTGCCTCCTATTCTGAAGCCATTCAGCTCTCCATCGAAGGATTTTCCATGTTATTCGGTCTCCCATGAGGCAGATTTCAAGACATTCAACTTGGAATCTTCCTGATGGAGTATATTTTAATGGTATATATGTATTTAGGGAATTAAATATTCGCTCTCTGTGAGATATCTACCCAGTTAATCGATGTCATGTAGCAACTTAACGCATCATAATTTCCTCTGCTGATATTATAACGCATTCCTCCGGAGTTCTACAGAAGTGCAAGTAGGCACTTCTATAGAACTCCGTGATCACTTCCTGCTATTGGTTCCGCTACTGTCAACCCTGTTATTCCATGTGGTTCATGGGCGATGATGAGGTCTAGAGTATTCTTTTCCCCAGTACTTTCACTGTCATTTTGATACAAATAGCAATCAACTAGCTTATTCAAAAATTTTTAACCTCATGAGGAGTTTCCTTCCCGTTTGAGGCAATCAATTAGAAGCAAATTAAAATCACCCCAATAACACATTGATGTTTACTTGTCCATTACATTTTCATGTAGAGATTCTTATCATAATCTTCACAATCACCTGGCCGGTAGATTGTGAACCACGAACTATCAGTTGATTATGTTCTGAATTTGATCTTCTCAATGCCTCGACGGTGTGCTGCTGTCATCAGGGCCAGAGGCCGTTCAACTAATTATTAGTTTGCACCTGGTGAACTTTTCATTTTGTTTTCCATTTAAAATGATAAACTGAAGCAAACTGAGGGCTTCTAATAACATTCCAGCCATAATTGTCGTGTTTACCAAAACTGTTGTATAAAAGTTGCAAATGCTCATTTTGAAATATTTTGAGAGCACCTGTCAAATATTACTTAGTTTTGCCTTTAATATTAATAAATATCTTTTGTTTACATTTCTATTTGTGTCATTAATGTAACATACCATCGCAAAAAATGGTTTGAATGGTGATGCACTTCCTTTGAACACCAGTGTATATAAAATGAAATACACTGTTTCGTCATTCTTAATGAATTCCAGTTACCAATGTTCCCCGTTTAATTCGGTTTAGCCAGATCTCTGTAAGTTTGTTATAAAAATTTAATATAAAAACAAATATAAAGTTTAATTTTGTTTTAAGTTGCCAAAAGAATTCCTTGTTAAGAATGAAGAAATTTTGAATTATTAAATTTCCATCTATTTTCGCATCCGCATTTAATACACTGATATGAATATCGATTAAAATTCTGTCTACTGTTTTTAAAAAGTTTGAGATTTTCTTAAAAACACACAAATAACTTGTTAAATACTCTCTGAAAAAAAAATCTCAATCTATATTTAATGAAATTAATCCTCAGTTCTTGGGTTTTAGGAGTATCCGCTTCTGTGGCCATAATACACCTCCCAAGGTTTTTGCACTACTCTGATTGAAGCCCGAGGCGGGATTCGAACCGCGACCTTTGGGTTACCAGGTAGGTGCTTTACTCACCAGGCTAGCCCGGTCGGCCAAATTCTACGTGGGAAGCATACAAGGAATTAATCGTGGAAGCCACTAAACGTTTCATACCTATTATTAAGAAATATTCTTCAAGGTTTAGGCCTAAATGGTTGTCAAATGAACTAATGAGACTCCTGGTAGAGAAGAAAAAAGCGTGTGCTTTATTATAAATTATCAGGCGATACAGAAGCCTATGGCAGATATAAACTAGTCTATCATCAAGTCACAAAGGAGGTTAGGCAGGCGAAGGAAGATTAGGAGAAATCTTTGGCAAAGGATACTAAGAAAAACAGCAAGGATTTCTTTATTTAAACCTTAAAAGGAAGGGGATGAATCTGATTGGTCCAGTTGATATCGATGGTTCGACTGTTGCTGATCCTGCTCAGATAGCAAACAAACTGAATGAGTATTTTGCAGCTACATTTACACATGAGGGAGTTATTAAGAAAGGAACATGCCAAAAGGTTAACAAATTGTAGCAGGATACTTAATGATTTTGTAATAACTGAGAGCAAAGCGGAGGAGAAATTGTTGAAGTTAAACATAAGAAAGGAACCTGGGGGTGGATGGGATCTATCCAGTTGTATTAAAGGAGGCGGCAAAGGAAGTAAGCAAACCCACCCTTAGCCATAATTATGAGAGCATCTTTGTGCTCAGGGGACGTCCCCACAGACTGGAGATCTGCAAATGTATCCCCAATTGACAAAGGGGGATCGAAGGCTGACACGATTAACTACATACCTGTTAGTTTAACTCGTATTCCGGAGAAAATAATGGAGTCACTGATTAAAGCAGCATTGCAGAATCATCTAGACAAGAATGCAGTTATAGTTAAAACAGCATGGGTTTGTTAAAGGGATGTCTTGTGTGACCAATTTGATTGGATACGAGGATCTGGTCACAAAGGAACTGAATGCCAAAAATAATTTTGATATCATATACTTTGATTTCAGGAAAGCTTTTGATACTGTTGCACATGGAAGACTGCTGTACCAATTGGAGAGGTATGGCATTACAGGTAAGTTGGTACAGTAAATAAACGGATGGTTGAGTGGGAGACGACAGAGAGTGGTAATCAATGGACACTGCTCTTCGTGGACAAATGTTGTTAGTGGAGTTCCCCAGGGTTCGGTGTTGGACCCATTGTTGTTTTCTAGATTTTTCAATGATATTGATGAAGGTATATCCGGATTAATGTCCAAATTTGTAGATGGTACTGTGGGGGATATATAGTTTACTTATATTAAAATGCTTTTATTTATTATTATATTTTATCTCACAGAAGATTTTTCTTAGGTGCCCTCACACCTGCCAAGGCCCCACCTTTTTTCCACCTGACTGCTATACACTGTATCGCTCGCAGAAGATTCTCAAGATCTTGAGGGTAATTTCTTTTTCTTTGTTTCCCCTTAATGAGTGTACAGGATTCTCTTGACAAATTGTGGGAGAGCAAACACTTAACCAGGCAAGCAAGGCGTGTGTTACTTAGAATAACAGGACTCAAAGTGAAAATAAAACATGAAATTTATTACATACATATATACAACATCACATACAACTGAATTAGATAGCATATGATCAAAATCTAGAAAGTGACTCAGAGTCACTTGTACCTTGAATATATTATTATTACAGTTTCCCTTCACTAGTATAATCTGATTTGTCAATTATATAACAACCCATGATTCATTCTTCTTGTCTTGACCATTCACTATACATACCTATTTTTGTTACCCCTGGATACAATACTGGATTAATAATCAAAATGCCACATTCATCATTAACTCTTATTCTCACTACACTACTGCAATATTCAATCTGCACTACACTGTTACAATACCAATCTTCAGTGTCCTAATTCGCCTCCTTGTTTCTAATCATTCAGATAAAGAAATTGTACACAAACTTCATCAATTAAAGCACTATATTCAGAGTTGCTCATATAACTTAATTACCTATCATTTTAAAACATTCTTCTTTATATACCTTACTACCCTTCTAACACATTATGGTTATTTGTATCAATTTCATCTATTACTCATTACTTTGTTTCCCTTGCATTATACACTAACCCCTTTTAACATAATAAACTCTGTTAGTATATCTACCACAGTGATAATTTATCTTTCGCCTTACTTTCTAGGGCAACCCCTTTTCTTTAATTACCCCACTTATTCACTAACAGTCCTTATTAACTTGGTGTACTTAATATATTGCTCACCTACTTCTATAATTTTCACTTCTCCAGGGAGGTTTCAAGTTTCCATCTTAGGCTCTCCAGGCTATCTTCTAAGGCTTTCTTTCATCTTCTTTCTCCTGAATCTGCTTCAAATATTCTTCCGGAACTCTTGGCTGCTTAGGTCCGGCATTCTGTCTCCTACTTTGAATACACAACACCTCCTTTACTCCTGATTACTCAGATGTATCTTTCTCCAAGGGGATCGTTACCTTTCCTGATTCACTTAACTGTCTTTCATAACTTTTTTCTTACGATGCTTAGGGTTTCCTTTACTTGCTACTCTCAACTATTTCTCTTTCTGTCTAGGGCCCTTTTGCACCGCCCAACTTACTTTTTCACTCTGTCTCCACGATCACCGCTTTAGCCACACTCCCTCTTACTCTCTTTCCACTTCTGTTTCTGCTCACACTCAGGACCCCAACTTTTTCTCCGTCGTTTGAATCTCCTTCCCCAGGACTCTCTACCAATCCCAAGAATTCACCTAATCGTCCCCTCTTTTCTATTCGTTAAAAAAAAAATTACCATAACTATTTGCCCCGTGTGCAAACCAAGCCTTGTTTAGTAATTTTCTTGCTTAGTTCTCAGGGTAGCACAAACCTTTCATGTCTACTGTCGTCTCCCAGGATAGCCATTTTCGTCTTTTCCCACTTGCGAAAATGTTGACAAATTACCAAAAAAGTCGCTACAGTGACGTGGTCTTTTCGACCCAAACGATAGCCCATCGCGAATTATGTCCAGATTCCGCATATTTCTTAATCGCCTGCATTTCGCTGACCCATTGTTCCGTTTCTACTAACCATTTTCCGCCTGTCCACTAATGACCACTGCTTCCCTAATATGGGGAGGCTGTTTTTGTTTACTCACAGTTCACCCGTTTTCCCACACATTTATAGGGGTTACCTTCTCTTCCATTTGGTGCTATTCAGTTTGCACATCTATCGCTTATTTTTAATCTAGTATTCTTCCCATATATGCTTCTCTTAAATACCAAAATTTCCTTTTCCATATCAAAGATTAAATTATTCCCATATTACAATTTTTTTCCCAAAAACTAACTCTCCATATTTCTAAGAGTCACATCTTACAATACAAAGGTTGGCAGGGTTGTTAACGACACTAAAGGCAGTATGCTACTCCAACTGGATCTAGATAAGTTGGGAAAATGGGCTGAGAAGTGGCAACTGAAGTTCAACATTGACAGTGTGCTGAAGTGGGATTGAGTAAATCCCACTTCAGCACACTGTGATCACTGCCACCTAGAGGTTACTTTATCTGCAAATTCTTAATGCACGAAGAATCACTACTGATAATCAAATCAAGAGTATTACTCCCTGTAGTTGCCTCCCGAACATGCTGATGTAGTAAACAATCATCCATTAAATCCACAAAAGCCTTGCTAGTGTGTGACTGACCAACACAGAAATTCCAGTCAATGTCTGGGAAATTAGGCTAAGAACCTGAGGGGGCACAGTTCCAAATTAAAGAAAAATAGTTGTATAATAGTTGTGCTGAAATATGCCTTTAGCCAGCGAGTTGTTGATTGGTGAAACAGCCTTCCATCTCTAGTTGTGGAAGCTAAAAATAAATTTACAGCTGAGCTGGACACGCATTTGGAATGAATAGAGGGGTGAAATGGAACCTTTTTTCGAAATGGAAGCGTGTTTTTTTTTATTTTTTTTCTTATGCCTCTACTAATGCTATTGTATTCATTAAATAAACGTCAAATTTCACCATCTTTAATTACATTTTTTTCAACTTCACTCCGAATTTCTCATTAATGCGAAGGGTTTTTCTTCTGTAAATTTCGAGGCAAAATAACTGTTGAGTTCATCTGCAATTTCAGCAGGGGTATCTAATACTGTCCCGCGTCCATTACATAAGGGTCCGATCTGGTTTGTCCTTCTCTTCTTTGCATGCATATATATATATATATGTGTGAATTCCTTATCCCCCTCTTTGCCAGCAAAAACCTTTTCTGTAGCACTGTTACAGTTCAATTTGTATCTGCCGCAAACGTTTGTACTCTCTGCAAGATTTCCATGCCGTCTTTTTCTGCTCAATTAATCTGGCAACTTCATTATTCATCCAACTTGGAATCCTCCTCGTGGAGTATTTTTTTAAATGGTGTATACGCATTCAAGGCTTCTGTGAATAATGTTTTAAAGGTGTACCGTTATTCGATTGTATTCACTCTCTGTGAGATGTTTATCCAATTAATAGGGGCCAGGTAGTATCTTTGAAATTATAAACCTTTCCTTTGCTTTTAACTACTGCTACCTCTCTCTTCATCGTCCACCGTAGAACTCCATGTTCACTTCCTGCTATTGGTTTCTCTATTGTCAGCCCTATTATGTCATCTGGTTCATGGGTAATGATGAGGTCAAGAGCATTCTTTTCCCTAGAACTTTACCTGACATGTTTATGCAAATAGCAACCATCCAGTTGATTTTAAAAAAATTGTCTCCAATGTGGAGTTCGCCTCGCATTTGCTCCAATCAATTACAGGCAAATTAAGATCACCCACAATAAGACATTGATGCTTACTTGTTCATTCCATTTGCATGTACAGACTCTCATCATAATCTTCACAATCACCTCGCCTGCAGATTTCTCCCACTCTCATTATATATGATTTTAAATAGTTGGAAGCAAAGCATCCAACTATCATACACCATTCAGATTCTATACTAGCACACGAAACCTCTGAATTAGGTAAGTTTTCGTCGCGGTGAGGCTAATTTTGATAAGATGCATGGCCCCAAGACACACTTCTATCTGCTCTATCCTTCCTAAATACATTATACGTACCGTACTGAATCTCATCATCCCCTAACTTCGGAAGGCACCGTTTCTGTAAGCCCTATTACGTCACCGTTACTTGTCCTAACCAGCATTTTGAATTCACTAATTTTATTGACATTACTGTACAAACAATTAAGACTTATTTCTCTTGTATCGTTAATTACCCTGACAAACCCCTTTAACTTATTTAAGCTCGCTTTCCTGGCATGATCTACCCGCTCATTTAAAGCGTTTCAGCCTTCAGAACATCCTGCAATTATGTTCTGTTGCGGTACAGAACATAGTACAGAAACAAACAAGAACTCTTGAGGTGTTTGCAAGCGTTCCTTGACAAAAACAATAGTCCTCGAAAGCAAGGGGACACTGGATATAAACCACGCATGCGCGAATTACAATGACATAGTTGAAAAATGTCGATCAACCGGAAGTCATTGTAATAAACAATGAGTCCGATTGTAGACTTTCTCTATATATAGGTGTCGACAGCTGAGACTACTTGCCATATTGGTCGAAGTCTGATGCCTTGGGTCATGGTGTGGAGTTACATATCCTCATAACTAAGGCAAGGAATTCATTAACTGATGTGGTGGCGCCTCGTGAGAAGCACAGTGGACAAGTGAATCTGTGATCTCACATCCGGTGAAAACAGTTTCGGTTCAGTTTCTTTTAGAACTTGAAATTGAGTGATGCTTTCATTATAAAAAGGAGTTTCATGTTGTTTTTACTAGTTGGTAGAGTTAGTCGATCTCTAGCGAGGTGTGGCATGGTTTTTCCTTCAGGAAACTCAGGGTTTTTTTCCCAGCTCAACAGGCAAACCGACCATAGGACACACACAGACGAGTATGAGAAAAGAAGACATTACTAGATTTTGGGGACAAGTACTATTGGATGTAAGTCATAGTCCCGCATATTCTGTGCCTGCTAAACGCAGGGTATCGGAACAAAGAGGTCGCCGGCCCTCAAATATCACGTTCAGTGCAGAGTCTAATCTTTATTTAATTTAAAGGAAGCAAATCCCTTACGGGCTGCTTCCCCGAAACAAAAAAAAATTGCAAAAATGCGATTATCCTCCAAAGACAATAACTTTTTTTCTTGCTTCTATTCCCCACAACATTGGGGTGATTCACGATGGGGTGATCCACCGTTGTGGGGAAAAAAAGGACTTGTATGCCATCTAAAGTTATTTGTAATTAATTTATAAAAATTATAAAATAGAGTATAAAAGATTAATTCCTATTAATAAGAATTAGACGGATTCAATAAAGATTTCTAAATTATTTTCAGTTATCATTTAACACATTATAATTTTTTTTTAAAAGAATCTTCTCAAATTTTTTTTTTTTTTTCTAATAGCACACTAATTTTTTCATATATCTTCACAATCAGTGCATTATACGTGGATATGAAGATTGATGAAAATATCATAATTCAAAATTTCTTCATTCTTCACAACGAATTGTTTTGGGATATTAATCAAAATTAAGCTTCATATTGGTTTATAGTCGTTTTTATATTAATTTTAATGATCCACTTAGAGATCATTACAATTAATATAAAAACAGCTATAAACCAATATGAAGCTTAATTTCCATGCGGGCAGTTTCCTCCCTTAACTGATTCTCCCATCTCGGGCACAGAATAGTTATAAATAATCCCCCCCCCCCACTAGTTCGTTTAATTTACGAATATAAATTTACCAATTTCTTTAATCCTGTGCAGCTCGGCCTGACAATAATTATCTTCCAATTGTGTACAAATTAAACCTCATTATCTCCATTTTAAAGTGATGTTTCTCTTTTGAAGATCAAAAAAGAGATGCATAAAAGCAATTCTTAGGATACTCATCCATCAGATCCTTGTGGTTGAATTCGCAAATATTCCCTGTGGAAGGAGTTCCACTCTTACTAAGTTTCTAAACTTGTTTTCGGGTGTGATTTTCCTAATCCATTTTCTAAATGGATTAGGAAAATCACACCCGTAAAATGTGCTAAGGGTTTCATATATTTATACATATTCTTTATCTACAGGATGCTACTCTACCACCTATTTGCAATATTAATAGTAATTTTATTTGTATTGTTACGTTGTGAGAAAATCGAACACTAAAATATCTTTTTAGTGTAATTCATTACACCATAACTTTTTTAACTTATTTAATTTATTGCGTTATGCAACTGGAATTTTTGCAGTATTAGTAATCTGAAATAATGCTTGGAAGACAAGTCTTATGCTGCACGAACCAAAAGGAAAAAAAATACTAAATAAATAAAATAAAATAAGAAAAAATTTAAAAAAAATAAGAACAGGAAATAAGCAACCTATGCGTTTCCCTCCACACTTAGATAATTATCCAGTTGACCTTTGAATTTCCCCAAACTGTCAGCCTCCACCACGCTTGTACGTAACTAATTCCAGTGATGTATAACTCGCTGGCTAACATGAAACTACCTGAAATCTAGTCTAAACCAATTCTCGATTAATTTGAATTTATGGCCCCTAGTTGTAGAATCATTTATAAACGTGAAATGTCGTCTTCGCTCAACTTAACTTTGCTTCTCAGAGCGAGGGTAGTATGGTCTTTTTCTCCCCGAAACTCGGGTTTTTCGTTCACCAAAGAGAAAATCACCACAGAACACAATTTAGAGACAGTATAGACAGAGCAAAGGCCTTAGTCGCTGAAGCTCTTAAAACCCCACTCAACAAAAACAATACCTTATTTTAGCTGTATCGTAACTTTTAAACCGAATTCACACAATGCATGCCAGCTCACTTTCAGCAAAATACCTGAACAGCTTCTAATAATCATACTCAAACCGCGCAAATTGCTGAGCTGCATCAAACGAGGAGTAGAAATCTAGCATTATCTAAATTTAAGCGGTAGGAGTGCCCTGAGCCAAAACTCCTCTGCTTTTCTCCCTAGGAAACACCTAACCAGAGTCTAACACTGGCGTTACAAAAGTAATCCTACTCCAAGCAGCTCTTTTTGTATTCTTCTCGAGCGAGTTGTTAGCCTTCGAAATCGAACAGGGCTTTAATACCCAACGTGTGAGAACTGTCTCAACTAACTGCAGGGGTGTGACAGTTGTTATTCGATTTTTCCTTCTGAACTTTGCGGTAATTCCATTCCAAAATCAAAACATGCTGTGAAAACAGGCTGACCTTTTAGCCATTTGGTTGAATGCAGTGGGGTTAGCAGGGAAACGTTTTGCAAATGCAAATTTTTTCTGCTATGAGAAATAATTCCATTACATTATCTATGCCTTTTCTTACTAGCAGCACAATCCTCGAATAAAGGAAAAGATAGACTTGGAGCATCTTATAAAGAAAGAAAAACTCTTTTCTGCACTGTTTTTTAAAGGCATTTGAAATCTATAACAGAGAGTAGCGGAAGAGAAATTGTTGAATATAAACATAAAAAAGGGGTTTACACGGATGAGATATCATATCTCATTCGCATTTATAATATTTCTTTACATCAAACTAGATATCTTATGGTTGGATGTCAAGAAATCTTTTGTATCTGTAAATGAATAACTGCTGTGTAAATTGGAGCATCATGTCATTAGTGGACTCCACTAATCGTATTACTGGAGTCCAGCTTCCTCTTGCTCTCCTTCGTTTACAGATGGGTATCCACTTCTTTTTAAGATACCAACCATGGATGCCGTATCTTAAACAGAGTAATTGTCGAAACCAAGAGAGACTATATACATAATAAACAGTAGATATTATATCCTATTTAGTGAAGGTACCATTTTTACACCTGAAACGACGTGTGCGCGAATTTCAATGAACTAGTATAGTTGAAAATGGGAGATTAACAGGAAGTCGTTGCCGATTGTAGACTTCCTCTATATATAGAAGTCGACAGTTGAAAAATTTGTCAATGATGGATGTCTGATGTCTTCAGTTATGGTGTGGAGTTTTCTTTCCTCATAACTTCGATAATTGACGTGGTGACGCCTTGTGAGAAGCATAGTGAACAAGTGAGATCTGTGTCCCACATCGGGTGAAAATAGCTTGGGTTCTGTTTGTTTTTAAACTAAAACTGAGAGATGGTTTCTTTATAGAATAATAGGAAAAGCTTTCAGCTATTTTCACTAGGCGGTAGAGCAAGTCGGTCTCTGCCGAGGTGCGGCATGGTTTTTCCTCCCGGAAACTTGGACCTTTCTTCCAGAACAACAAGCAAATCGAGCATAGCACACACAGAGGAGTACGAATAAAGAAAGCATTCTTAGTCTTGGGATCAACACATTAATGTGTATATAAGTCTACCCTTTGTTTTTGCCAATATTCGCTGCCTCGAGAAACCTGAAGACAGGTAGCCTGCCCCTAAGCAGTGCGTGGAGTGCAAGAACTAATCTTTGGAAATTTTAAGGAAGCAAATCCCTTACGGGCTGCTTCCCCGAAACTTGAACAGTTAACTGTATCGAATACCTTCATCGAAAGAATGTAAAACTCCAAGGAAAGTAATGTTCAAGACCCTATTCCCCAGATATTGAGTGCAGGGGGAAAGACACCAGTTTGTGGGAAGAATAAAGTACTCTGAGATCAAAAATTATTTGTAACCAATTTATGAAAAAATTATTATTATGAAAGATTATTAAAGTAATTTAAGAAACTATTTAACATGTCCTGTGTGTTTTTTAAGAAAATCTTAAAACTCCGCCTCGTGTTCTCTGTTGAAGTTCATGCAAAAAACAACCATTCGGGGACTCCTCCATCAGATCCTTCTAGTGGAATTCCAAAATATTCGCTGTTACTAATCTACTCAAATTCTTCTGTCATATCTTAAAGGATACGTAACATTTTATAAATTTATTTACTTCGAATTTTTCTATTATTTTAAAAATATATTTTACATTTTGCACATTGTGAATCGCCACAAATTTTAAAGTCTAACTCCTATCCCCGGTGAATATTGTCTTGGGTGTTTCTTGTTGATTCTTCAAAATAATAATTAAAACATGTGTTAATGAATCCTTCAAACCGTCCCTTGAAAGAATATTGATGTTTATAGAACACCCGGGCCACTTCTTTAATAGGCAGTGTATTCTACCATTCTTTATGCTCCCAGCAGAAGAAAATTTCGTCTACGTAACGAATTGCTTTGGCATTGAACAACTTTCAAATGAATTTCCTCGCTGAAATATTAATCTATTTATGACTTTCTGGAAAACAATCATAAATTAGATAGCGATTTCTGTAGAAAACAAAAGCATGATCTAAATCATTATTAGTAGCAGCAGTAGCAGCAGCAGCAATATTGATAGCAGTACAACCAGATGCCTTTTAATCTACCATGCGCAACTGTAAGCTTTCAATTGAATAAATCACCCAAAAGCAATACACTTATCGACCAATGCATAAATAATAACTTACAATGGGAAATATTTAACTGTGTGGCTATAAATGAAGAAGAAACAAATTAGGTGTGCACAAAAACGCCTGTAGAATAAACCATATTTTCTGAATTCGTATTTGACCTAAATATTAATCTGTCACTTCGAAAATTTGTATAATTGTACAGAATATAATTCAAATATCCAGCCACAAAAACCAGAAACATTTCAATCTCGATTACAAAACATCCTTGCTCGTCACTAGAGCTCTTCTTCAAAAGACAACTTGACAGGCGTGTAAACCAATGCTCTTTAAATTCATTAAATAAATTTAATGAATTTCAATTATCGTTGGTGACTCAATTGTCAGGGAAACGGGCAATATATTGTGCAAAAATGATAGGTGGAATAGGACCAGTATACATCTGCCAGGGACAAAAGTTGATGACGTTGTAGAGCACATATCTTTTAAGAGCACAAAAGATGATATCGTTGTACACGTTGCCATTAACGACAAAGTGTAGGAGATCTGCAGATTTAATAAACAAGTACAGATTAATGCAGAAAAAAAACAAAAAGTCGCGAGTTAGGATTAAATTTCAAAGTGTCTGCAATCCTGCCCAGACACGATAAGAGGGAGTATATGATGAGAGCCTTGTCAATCAATTCGGCTCTTAGCCATTGTGCAGGGTTCATGGGGTAGAATTTTTCTCAGAGTGGTCTGTGCTTGTTAACAGGAGAGATTGAGGAGTACCAACTGATGATGTTAACAACAGCAAATTCTAAATGGTAAGCATTCAAGGAAGTAATTTTGTAAGCTTACTAGGCTTTTTGTTCCGACTAAGAGATACTGCTCTAGGTTTTGGCTCAAATGGAGGTCAGATTAACTAATGAGATTCGTGGCAGACAAGAAAAATGCATGGGATGCACGTGAACTCTCAGGCGACACAGAAGCCTTTACTTTATTCAAGACAGTTAGTAATCATGTCACAAAGGAGGTTAGGCAAGCGAAGGCAGATTATGAAAAAATTTTGACAAAGGATGCAAAGAAAAATAGCAAAGACTTCTTCACTTATACAATATCAACTCTAAAAGGAACGGAATGAATCAGATTGGTCCACTTGATATTGATGGTTTGATTGTAGGAAAAAAAAAAACTGCCGAACTAAATGAGTATTTTTGCATCTACATTCACACAGGACGCGTTATTCAAGGAGGTGAGGGCTAGATGTTTGTCAAACTGTAACAGGGAATTAAATGATTTTGTAATGACAGAAAACAAAGTGGAGGACAAATTATTGACGTTAAACAGAAGAAATGCACCTGGGGTGGATGGAATCTATCCAGTTATAATAAACGAGGCAGCAAAGGAAGTAAATAAACCCTTAGACATAATTCTGAGAGCATCCGAGGACTCTTGGGAAGTCCCCACGGACTGGAGATGTGCAAATGTATCTCCAATTCACAAAGGGAGGGGGGGATCAAGGGGTGACACAAGACATTATTTTCCCTGGAACAGAAGTCAAACTAACAGAAATGTTAGTTTGACTTCTGTTCCAGGGAAAATAATGGAGTTACTGATTAAAGAAGCATTTTAGGATCATCAAGACAAGACTGCAGTAATAATTCGGACACAGCTTGGTTTTGTCAAGGGGAAGTCTTGTCTGACCAATTTGATTGGATACTACAAACGACCACAAAGGAACTGGATGCAAAAAAAAAATAATTTTGATATCATATTCTTGGATTGCAGGAAATCTTTTGACACTGTTGCACATGGAAGACTGCTGTACAAATTGGATATGGGATTAAGGGCAAGTTACTGCAGTGGATAATAGGGATGGCTGAGTGGGAGACAGCAGAGAGAGGTAATAAATGGAAACTGCTCTACGTGGACTAATGTTATAAGTGGTGTAACTCAGGGTTCGGTGTCGGGGCCACTGTTGTTTTCTATATTTATCAATGATATTGATGAAGGTATGTCAAACTTAATATTGAAGTTATTATGTTATCTGGAAATTTATATAATACTACATAATTATTTCAGATAGTTTTCTTTGCCGAATGCAAGCATGCATTTCATAATCTGTTTATTCTCTTATGCTATTTTATAAGTGATGCAACTCTAGATCCAGATATCGTAAATGGACCAATCTTTAATCAGTTGCAAAGAAATCAATCAAGGATTCGTAACAGCATGTCAAGGAACGTACTACCTGGCTTCTATTAAGTGGGTAGACATCTCACAGAGAGCGAATTCAATTGAGTAATGATATACCTTTAAAACAATAACCACAAAAGCCTTGAATGCTTGTATACCATTAAAAATACTCCACGAGTAGGATTCCCAGTTGGATGAATAATGGAGTTGCCAAAATATTTGAGCAGAAAAAAGGGGGAATGCCAATCTTGCAGAGAGTACAGAAGACTAAAGCAGCGACAAATTGAACTGTAATATTGCCATAAAAACGATTTTGCTAGCAAACAGGAGAGGGATAAGGAATTCTTCACATTATATATATATATATATTTGTATATATATATATATATCCATTACATTAGAGTCCAATCGGATCCTTATATAATGGATGTGGGATAGTATTAGATACCCCAAATGAAGTTGTAGATGAACGCAACAGTTACTTTTTCCTCGATATTTACAGAAGAAAAACGCTTAACGTCAATGAGAAATAGTAGAAGTGAAGCTGAAAATAAAAAGTAATTAACGATGTTGAAATTTCACGTTTATTTAATGAAAAAGCATTGAGGAGCCTTACAGGCCAGTAAGGTTCCTGGGGGTGATGGTATTTACTCCATAATCTTAGGGGAGGTGGCAAGTTAGTTTATTGAACCACTGAGGCTAATTATTAGAGCTTCACTGGACTTGGGAGTGATTTCGTTGGATTGGAAAAGTGCCAATGTATCTCCAGTTCATAAGGGCGATTCTAAGAATGAAGTGGGAAATTACCGACTGGTGAGTCTAACTTCAGTATTTGGGAAAAGCTTGGAGACAATGATAAAAGTTGAAATTCAGGATCATTTAGATACAAATGGATTTCTGGAGGATACTAAGCATGCTTTTGTAAAGGGAAAATCATGTATAACTAATCTGGTTAGATATTTTGACATTGTCACCCAAACGCTGGATTTAGGAAATTCTTTCGATCTTGTTTGTTTTGATTTAAGCAAAGGATTTGACTGAGTCCCATATGAGCAGTTACTTTATAATCTGGTACAGGTTGGAATCACTGGAAAAGTCCTTAGATGAATAGTTGTATCGCTCTAGGGCAGGAGGCAGAGGGTTAAGGGCAGGTCTTGCCTGACCAATTTGATTGGATATTACGATGTAGTCACAAAAGAACTGGATGCAGGGAATAACTTTGATATTATATATTTGGATCTTAGAAAGGCTTTTGATACTGTTGCACATGAAAGACTGCTGCACAGATTGGAACAGTGTGTTGAATTGGAGGCAAATTGCTGCTATGGATAAAGGGATGGTTGAGTGGCAGAATACAGAGAGTGGTAATCAATGGACACTGCTCAACGTGGACTAATGTTATTACTGGAGTTCCTCAGGGTTCACAGCTGGGTCCGTTGTTGTTTTCAGTATTTATAAATGATATTGATGATGGTATATCGAGCTTAATGTCCAAGTTTGCAGACGATACAAAGGTTGGCAGGGTTGTTAAGGACACTACTGATGCTATGCTGCTGCAACAGGATCTGGAAAGGTTGAGCAGATGGGCTGAGAGGTGGCAAATGAAGTTTAACATTGACAAATGTAAATGCTACATATGGGAAACATTAACCCCAGAGCAACGTATCTACTCTGCGGTACTACACTGACAGTGGTAGAGAATGAAAAGGACCTGGGGGGTAATTGTGCAGTCAGATATGAAATTCTCTGAGCAGTGCAGACGAGCTGCAAGACTAGCTCATGGTGTCTTGTCAATGATATACAGGACTTTTTCTAGCAGGGATATGGAGGTGATTATTCCCTTGTATAAGGCAATGGTCAGGCCACACCTTGAGTACTGTATACAGGTCTGGAGGCCTCATTTCAAGAAAGATGTAGAGCTGCTGGAACGAGTACAGAGAAGGGCAACAAGATTAGTGAATGCAACAAAGGGTTGCTCTTACGAAGAAAGGCTTAGGTTTTGCAAATTACAGTGTCTGGAGACTAGGCACCGGCGAGGTGATCTGATAGAGGTGTATAAGACCTTCAATAGTATGAGCATGCTCAATGCCGATGGATTTCTTCCTCTTGCTCAGAATAATCACCTGAGATGGCATAAATTCAAATTGAAAGACAGATGTAGGATAGTGTGCAGAAATGTGCCTTTAGCCAGCGGGTGATTGGTTGGTGGAACAGACGTCCATCCCTTGTTTTGGAAGTTGATAGCCGAAACAAATTTAAGGCTCAGCTGGACAGGTATTTCGAACGAACGGAGGGGTGAAATGGGAGTGGTGTTTTTTTTTTTTTTTTTTTTTTTTTGGCTGATGCTGCATAAGCTTGCTTTCTTGCATCATATGCCTTTTCATCGTTGTGAAAAATTAGCTCAACATTAGCTCAAATTAGCTCAAAACTCAACCCGTTGTGAAAATTAGCTAATGCTAATTTTCACAACGGGTTGAGTATTCGGTCACAGTCGAAGGTACGATAGTTTTTTCACCCGGTCTCAGCTTTTTCTCCAGCAAACAGAAAATCGACCACAGAATAGAGGCAATTTACACACCATATACACGAAGCAAGCTGCCTATACCCTTAAACCTAACACTAACAAGAACAGTCCATGGTAAGGCGGATTTGTGAATTTTACAGAGTGAACGGCTGTTTGGAAGAAAATAGACAACGTGTCTTTTAGATGTAGAGGAAGCAATATTCAGGGTTAATCGCAACATGGTTTATGGGACCTTGCCCAGATGAATCCTTTTTGCGAGATATAGTTTGCGAGGATTGAGTTTTAGAAGAATTAAAATCAACTCAGTAAAAGAATACTGTCGACTTCATCATCATCATCCAAGAACCAGATGACATAATCGGGCTGAAAGTATAGGAACTAGTAGCAGGAAGTGATCATGGGGTTCAACTGTGGACGATGAAAACAGTGGTAGCAGAATTTAAAGTCAAAGGAATGGGTTATAATTTCAAAAGTGCTACATAGCCTCTATTAATTGGGTAAGTATCTCACAGAGAGAAAATACAATTTAATTATGGTATATCTTTAAAACATTAATCACAGAAGCTTTGAATTCTTATATATCATTAAAAATACTCCACGAGGAGGATTCCAAGTTGGATGAATAATGAAGTTGCCAAATTACTTGAACAGAAAAAGTCGGTATGGAAATCTTGCAGAGGGTATAGAATTCTATATCGGCTACAAATTGAACTGAATTAGTGCCACAGAAAATGTTTTTCTCGCAAAGAGTGGGGATAAGGAATTCTTCACATTATATATATATTATCAAAGAAGAGAAGGAAAAACCAGATCGGGCCTTTATATAATGCACTTGGGATAGAATTTGTAGATTCCCCATGCGAATTTGCAGATGAACTCAACAGTTACTTTGCCTCGATATTTAAAGAAGAAAAATGCTTTACGTTAATGAGAAATTCTGGGAATCAAGTTGAAAAAGTATGTAAATAATTATTTTAAAATTCAACGTTTATTTAATGAAAACACATTCGAGTAAAGCTCGTGGGGTTGATGGCATATATATTCCATAATCTTAAGGGAGGAGGAAAGTGAGTTTATTGAACCATTTTGGCTAATTATGAGAGATTCAAGGCACGCGGGAGTGATTCCGTTGGATTGGAAAAGTGCCAATATATCTCCAATACATAAGGGCAGTTCTAAGAGTGAAGTGGGAAATTACCGGCCGGTTAGATTAACTTCTGTAGTTGGAAATATCATGGAAATAATGATCAAGGTTGGAATTCAGGATAATTTAGAAATGGAATTGCGAAGGATGTTCAGCATGGTTTTGTATAGGGAAAATCGTTTTTAACTAATCTGTTTAGCTATTGTGACAGGGTCACTGAAGAGCTGGACTTAGCGAATAATTTCGATATTGTTTATTTTGATTTAAGCAAAACCTTTGCCTCTGTGCCACATGGACGGTTACTTTATAAGCTAGAACAGGTTGGAATCACGGAAAATCCTTAGATGGTTAGCTGGATGGCTTCAGGACAGGAGCAGAGGATTGTAATACATAGTTATTCCTCAGATTGGGTTGATGTAAGAAGTGGGGTTCCTCAGCGATTGCTTTTGGGATCAGTGTTGTTTTTGATTTTCATAGATGGTATCAGTGAAGCGATAGAGCTTGTTTTGTAAATTTGCAGATGATGTAACGATTAGTAGAATACTTAATGATCACGGCGAAGCAGAGCTCCTACCAGTGACCTAGATAAACGTCAGGGATGGTTCGGAAAATAGTAGCTATGTTTAACCCAGTAAAGTGTAAGTAATAAAAGGTACACTTGTGTGAAAAATCTAAGGACCAGTCAGGTTTTCACCGGTATATTCTCATAGGAGTGGCTTGGTTATCGGAAAAGCACATCAAAGGAACATCGTAAGGAACGGAAATGATGAAAGAAACAACACCGACACAATCAAGGAAAGAACACGGTACAGAGGAACTTTATTCAAAAATGGCATCATAGCACTGGCTGCCGTGATACAGATGCGTCACTGCCAAAGATGGAACAAAGGGAAGAGGTTGTCCTCAGTAGGGGATATGGGCACCCCTAATTTCCGGCTTTGCACTGCCTGTCCATACTTATAACAATGTTGTTGATAAGTTCTTGCGATAACATAGTCCATTCCTCTGACAGCACCATCTTCAGCTGGTGAACATTTTCTCGTGGGTGTGGACGTGCTGATAGGTGTCTCTGAAGAGCGTCCCATATGTGTTCGATGGGATTTAGATCGCTGTAGCGGTCAGACCAATCCATACGAACAATTTCCTCACTTTCCGAAAGCATGTCAACAGCTGTAGTGCAATTTGCTGTGGCGTAATAGCCCATAAACACGAACTCGGCGCCAATGGCACCTCGAACAGACGCACATGGGTAAGGATTACCTCAGTACAGTAGTGTGCACCGGTTACAGTACAGCCTTCCAGTATCTGCAGTTGTGTACATCCATCTAAGATAACGCCTTCCCAGACGAAAACAGCTGGACTGCCATATAGATCCCTTTCAGTGATGTTTGTGGGGTGATATCGTGTGCCAACAGTATCACCCCGCAAACCAGATCAGCTGACATCCCGTATCGCTACTGAGACTGAATCTACTCTCATCAGTAAAGGTACCATACCTCACTGCGCAGATGTTGTCTCATGGCCATTTAGTTGTCTGGTTCACTCTGTTTAACCAATTAAACGTCTGTAACAATCGTGCTCACCATTCGGTAATTTGTACATAACTGCTGAACTGCCCCTTTTATCTGTTTATGTGAGTCTCATCACGATTCAAATTTTTGGCTGTGCACCATCTTTCTGCTGAACGAACACAATTATGCAAATCGCCACAGGCTCTTTCGTTTCATTTTTTGGTTGTAACCTTTACAAATAGTGTTGGTCCTTAAGTTTTGCGCACCTGTGTATTATATCTGATAACCAGTAAGCCCAAAATAACTTATACACTTGGTGGAGCTGAACTAGTGGAGGCAAGGGACTTGGGCGTTACGATACGGTTAGATATGAAGTCTCCGAGCATTGTAGATTGATTACAAGGAAAGTCCATGGTGTCCTATCGATGATTTATCGAGCAATTTCTGGTAGAGATAAGGACATCATAATCCCATTATATAAAGCTATTGTTAAAACACACTAGGAATACTGTGTTCAAGTATGGAGACCGCACCTAAAGAATGACATCGAGCTTCTTGAAAGGATGCAAAGACAGGTAACTCGCGTCATAACCCGCCGTAGCCTAGTGGTCAGGCGCGAGGGTACATAAATACACGTGCCTTGAGTGACCGGGGTTCAAGTCCGTGACTACTGAATACGGTGCTGTTTCTTGTATTCTATCTATCTTGTGAACTCCTCTGACCGTTTGGTCGTCCCGGAGTATAAACAGAAATTTATTTATTTATTTTATTATAAAATCGACAAAAAGGCTTCCATAGGAGGAAAGACTTCGGAAATGTGGGTTGCATATCATTGAAAGTAGGCAGCTTAGCCGAGTCTTGATTGACGTGTTAAGACTCTAAAACGCAAAAGTAAAATGAATGAGGACGAAATTTTCAAGTTTATAATTGAACAAGGGGCCATTGTTTAAAATTAAGTGAGAGATGTTTAGAGTACATTGCAGGTTATTTTATTTTATCCAGCGAATTGTAAATTTCTGGAAAAAGTTTCAAACTGGGGTTGTAGAGGGAGAAAGTTTGGAGGAAATAAAATGTCAGCTGGAGAATAACCTAAATTTGGGGAGTAACGCAGAGGTTGTATAGTTTCTTTTTTTTTATTAATATTTTTTTTTAAATTACACTTATTGTTAATTTATTTATTTTTTTTTATATTCCAAAAAATCCAGTTGGGTACATTATAAATTAAATTAGTTTGAAAAATTATGGTAATGAATTACATTAAAATGTGATTTTGTAATGTGATATTCTCACAGTGCGATATATCGTAGAGCAGTATTCTGTAGAACTTTAAAGAAACAGTATAAATATATGAATTTCTTCGCACATTTTATGTTGAGGAGTTTCCTAGGTTTGCTCAATGTACTCATCACAATCATTAGGTATATAACAAACTCCTAACCTCATTTTTCAGTTTCGAGTGCTTATGTCACACAATACCGACTCAACACTGTACTGTCACACACTCAAATGGAAGCACTGATTTAGGTATTGTGTTTCCTAAGTAACAGCATAACCTCTCCTCCCTTCCTGTTCTGTCTGCCTTTCTATATTCCCCACATTCCACTTCTGCATTCATAATATCAGTGTGACATTACATCTCTGATTTCCCAACAATACCTGCCTTTGATGTCCTCAGCAGTACTTCACATTCATCAAGTTTTTAAACATCCACCTGTTCTTACTGTTAGTTACCCGAACTCAGCCCATGCATTTACTTGTTCCATGATGAGTCCATCACTTCTAGAAGTCCCTAGCATCTTGCCTGCCAATCTGAAGCTCATTTCAATAGAGGCAGTGCAAGAATCCCTTTCCCATCTGACTACTGCCTTTTTTTAATGTATTAGACTGTGAATACCACCAAGCTGTTTACAGTTGGGCTCTTTTTGTGGATTGAATAGAAACTGCAATGTTACGAGCGAAATAGTTTATTGTTTTACTCTTTTACAACTTTAAAATAGAAGTTAGTTGGGATATGATTGCCGTGTTTGGGAGAGTGAGCCATGACATGGTGATCTCTGGTCTGCTCAAGGACGTGAATTAGTCCTTGTGCGGCCTAAAGATTGAAAGAGGTGTACGATTTGTGAACCAGGAATGCAGCTTGTTCTGTACAGTCTTCTTCAAACGATATTTCGACAGTGTGTGCGAAATCGAACGAGGCTTTAATACCCAAAGTGTGAGAACTGTGGCTGCTAATTGCAAGGATGCAAAAATTGGGATTGGATTTTTCCGTTTTGGACAGCCCATTCACGCCTCACGTATGTCTTTGATTTCTTTCTATCTGAAAACTTCTAATGATGGCGGTTATTCCATTCCAAAATAAAAACTGGCTGCGAAAGTTTTTATTTTCGAATCGAAACATGTGGATAAAAATCCGTGTTTAAAAGTAGTGCAATACCAATGCAACTCTTTATAAAGGCAAATTTGCTTTGCAATGAAAAATAATTCCATGCATTATCTATGACGTTTCTTGCTTATCAGAATAAAGCACGTGATAGTCCTGCTGCTTCTTATATTGTGTAGGTGCAGTGCATCATAGACGGTAATTCGGTGTCAGTATGGATAAACGTCGAGAGTCAACCGGCTTTGAAACAGGGAACCCGATGAACGTGTCACTCTATCGCCGAGGTGGTACACAAATTGCACTATCACCTTTCAAGAGGATCATGAGTGTATCCGGAATGCGTCATTTCCACAAAAACACCTCATTTTTGTGGAAAATTATGTAAGTGTGTTTCAGGTCGCTGTAAGTGCCAGAGATTTAAAACTGTGTGGGTCTTGGATCGTTTAGTGTCATGTACCGTTTTTCTTCTGGTCGTTTAGTCGGTAAACCCCAATTTGGGCCCAATGTTGCCCCACTTACGTCCTATAGAGGCAGACCAGGAACCCAGTAGCTTATATGCACTCTTTGCAGGTCCTGCCACCTAATTTCCTGAGATTTCGGTGGCTAATGACCTTAAAAAAAAAAAAAAAAAAACCTGGGGCACTTAAGTTTAGAAAAGCCAGGAGAGGTTAATGTGGTTCAGTTTTCAGTTTAGAAATCGTTAATTGTGATTAGTTATGTGAAGTTTACGCTAGCGTATTAGTCAGAGTAGGGGGAAGAGACTGAAGACTGGGGGGAAAGACAGAAGTATGGGGTTGATAGGGAAGGCAACCCCAGGTGGTCAGTAAGGCATGCTCATGTCTCACCAGGCGAAATATATGGGGTGGTAAGGGAGGGAGGAACCAGGGAGACCATCTCCTCCTCCACCCTGCCAGGGATAGGAAAAAAGGTACCAGGCAAGGGAGCTGGTACAGATCACCATTTGGCTACATGGCAGTGAGGCTGCATCAGTCGTAGTGTAGTCATAAGTCCGGTAGTAGAGTCACTCGTGGCATAGTGTCCCGTCCAAGTTGAAAGTCTTTGTTTTTGGATCTCTATCTTCATTCAGTATATTTGCCAGTTTCACTTAAGTCTCTTAATTGTTGGTACATAGGCAGGGTTTCTTGGTAGACAGCTAGTAGCTTCCACATAATTATCATTCCGGGGTGTGTCCTAAAGGATGTTTTGATTTGTTATCTGGCTGGTCGTCTTTCACTCCTGGTGTATTGCATTTAGCGTTCTCCTTCTTGAGAAGAGTTCTTGAGCGAAGTTGGTCAGGGCTCTATATTCCTCCTCTGAATCTAGTAGGTGAAACTCTTGCCCTCTGGGGAGGTATCTTATACTCGTGATTAGAATGCACCTGAGATCCTCGTATTGCGGACAGTCGTACATGAGGTGTTCCCAGGTTTCGATCTCTCCAAATGTAGAGCATGGGTCCGCTCTAAGGGCGAATTCCATTAACTTTGCGTTAAAGGGACCGTGTCCAGTTAGCAAGTATGTTGTTTGCAATCCCGGAAAGAAACAAGTAGGCGATTTTGGATAGATTTTTTTCAGGTTGCGGTAAGAACTTGTGGGTGATTGCTCCCTTGGTTGTTTCTGCCCATCTGTCCTGCCACACCTGCAGCAGGTGAGACTGAAACCGGATCTTTTCTGCCTTATGGTTGTTTGTTGGGTCTATTGTAAATTCCAAGAAAGTGGTGGTTATTCCCTTAGATAAGTAGTAGAGGAGTCCTGTTCTTGCGATTTCAGCATCAAGTGGAAGTACTGCTACTATCACCTGAAGCGCTTGATTACTTATCGTTTTGCAGGCGCGGGTGGTAGTGAGGAGGATGGTGCGTTGAATTGCATCCAGGGTTCTCTTATTTACGACAAGGCAGTTTTGTCATACCAGATTGCTGAAGCGTATGTAATTATTGGGAGGAAGGTTGTCTTGTAGTATAAGGCTAGGGTACGCTTTTTGAACCCCAGTCTCGCTTTGTGACCCTAACTACCATGGCAGAGTAGTTTCTAATCTTTTGTCTTAGGAATTTGAGATGTGGTTGGAAGGATAAGTTATTGTCTAGTATGACACCCAGGTGTCATACTAGAACAAATCACCGCCGATTTCAAGGAGGATTCTGGCAGAAACATCTCCACCAAGACCATCAGGCGATCATTAGATGGGAGTTGCCGACCCACCAGAGTCGCATTGCTAACACGACGACACAAGACTACGTTTCAAACTGAGCGAAAGATCATTGGCACTGTAACTTGAATGACTTGCGACTGGTCGCCTGGTCCGATGTGTCCGGTTTCCTGTTATTTCGAGCGGGCGGGGGGGGGGTGCGTACCTGGTAGAAGCTGCACCGAGTTCTGCAACCGTCATATCAAAAAGGAACTGTTAAGGTAGGTGGAGAGTGAACTGTCCACGGTTTTTCGTCCACGTCCAGAGTGAACTGTCCACGAATTTCTCGGTTATTAGGAAATGGTCTGGGGCCTGTTCCACTTCCACACGTTGGAACGTCTGGTAGGTCTAGACCCATCTCTGTACGGTTCAATTTCGTGTCCCTCCTTGCAGACCATCTACATCCCTTCATGGTAATTGTGCATCCACAGAGCATTGCTCTCTTCTGGCAGGACAACCAAGGTTAGAACATGGTGCGGAAAGGAAAGGTCGTTTCGAGGTTTGGACTTCCACCCAGGAATGCGACGGAATTATTTCCATCCAACAGATATTTGTTGAATGCTTTCGTGAACTATTGGGCTCAATGCCTCGTCGTCTGATTGCTATTATCCGGGCGATGGTTGGGCATACCTCCTTTCCAGGTAGGTTCTCATTATTTCTGTCAACTCACTGTAAATCACAACAGTTCCTATTCTGAAAATTGCATTTCTCGGTTATTAGGAAACGATTCGTAGAACACTGCTTTATATAGACCCCCCCCCCCCTAATTATCAATACTTCAATTTATTCCAGAGTTTGAAAAAAAAGATTTCTGTGTGATGATGGACAGCGCAAGGAAGAATGGATAATGCTGATGATAATATTAATAACTTTATATTAAATTTACGAAAGTTATTAATAATCTTTGCAAGATTTCTCTTAATATTGATAATCAGAAGAGTATCAAAATATCTATTAAAAATGGTCTTTCAGAAGGAACTTAATTCTTCTTCTTCTTCTTCTTCTTTCTTCTTTGGTCCTCAGCTGGCAGCTGGAGGAGGCGGTTGGCCACGCAACCAGTATGCTGTTGTAGGTGCCGCAGGGTTTCGGACTTGCTCTGTGATGTTCTTCCATACTTTACGATCCATGGCGTCAGTCCTGGCCTGGTTAAGGTCGAGACGTCGGCTCTTCAAGTCATCTTCCACTTGCTTGGCCCACGTTTTCCTAGGCGCGGTCCGTTGGATGCTCGATTGGGTGGGTCGTTGTCTCCAAAGGAGTGTGGATGGTATTCTGTTCGTGCCCATTCTACATACGTGTCCAAACCATCTAAGCCTTCGCTTCTGGATTTGGTCGGCAATGGTTGGTTGCTGTTAGCATCTGGTGCGGATGGCATCATTAGTGATGCGGTCACGAAGTGCGATGCCCAAAATCTGCCGCAGGCATCGCATTTGGAATACCTCAAGTTTGTTTAAATCTAGCTTGAGACAAATCCATGTTTCTGATCCGTAAAGGAGAATGGGCAGGATCAAAGTCCGGAAGAGTCGGATTTTAGTCTTTGAGGAAATGTTAGTCTTCTTCCACAGACACCATTTGAGCGAGGCGAACGCAGTGGTCGCCTGTCCAATTCTGCTGTGGATTTCCATGGTGGATGCAACTTTCTTCTCCTGGACCAGCGACCCAAGGTATTTAAAGTCCTGCACTTGCTCGATCTGGACGCCTTCGAGATAGATGGTGGCTTGCGACCCATCTGTTGTCAGGGCCTTTGTCTTATCAGCATTGATCTTCAAACCGTATGGCCGGGCAATGTCGTAGAGGATGTCCGTGGCTTCAGAGTCGTTACCAGCAAAGATAGCACTATCATCGGCAAACATCAGGTCAGTCACATAGTGATCCTTGTCATATTGTATGCCCCATCTGTTTCTGAATGCTTGCCTCATAATGGCGTCGACCACGATGTTGAAAAGCAACGGGGAGGCTACATCCCCTTGGCGGACTCCAGTTTGGATGGTAAATTCCTCAGATAAATCGTTCTGGATGCGCACCTGGCTGGTTAAACCGTTGTATGCAGTTTGGAGGAGTGTGATGACTTTTCGAGGTACATGTTCGACCTCTAGTAGTTTCCATAAGGCAGGCCGATGGACACAGTCAAAAGCAGACTTAAAGTCAATGAAAACAATGACGGTTCGCTGTCCACACCGGATCCTCTCCTCCATCAGCTGACGGATGGCAAAGATTTGATCACAGCATCCTCGCCCGGGTCTAAATCCCACCTGTTCTTCTCGACTGGTTTGCTCGCGATGTTTTTGCAGCCTTGACTGGATGATCTTCATAAAGACCTTTCCGATGATGGAAAGGAGGCTGATGCCACGGTAGTTCTTGCAATCCCGGTTATCACCTTTCTTGTGGATCTGTATGATAATGGCTTTCCTCCATGTTAGCGGAATTTGTTCAGTGCACCAGATAGTTTTGAGGAGTGAGTGTAGTCGGCGAAGCAGTACATCTCCCCCGGCTTTGATCGCTTCTGTGGTGACTTGGTCCACTCCTGGTGCCCTGCCATTCTTTAGGGATTGTATGGCTGCTTTCACTTCTTCTACTGTAGGCTCAACATCGACCATGGAGACTTCAGGGGGATCAATCGATAGTGCGGCTTCTGGCGGTCCCTGAGGTGGGTCGTGATTATACAATGCTTTGAAGAATTCACTCCACCGTTGCAGGTGTTCGGACGGTGATCGCACGAAGGTCCCATCAGCATTCTTGATGTTGTCACTAGTCAATTTGGTCTTTCCACTCAGACATCTGAGGGTGCGGTAGAGAGCGCGGTACTCGTTCTTGGATGCCGCCACTTCAAGATCGTCTGCCACTTGGTTCCAGTATGCTTCTCTTTCCGCTGTCATCCTCTTTCGGACTTCTCGGTTTAGCTGCCTGTACCGTTCAAAGTCGACCAACTTTGCCTGTTTCCGTTTGTCCACGAGGTCGAGGCACTCGTTTGATATCCATGGTTGCGTTCGACGTCGGGCAGGTGGACATAGGGGCTTGGCACATTCCAGTATGGCATCAGAGATCTGCTTTTCTTCTTCATTTATATCCTCGGGCACGGCTAGCGTCTCGAAGCGGTTGGATAGGGCGATCTGATATGCCCTTTTGTTGGCAGCATTCATTAGCTGCCTCCAGTCCAGCTTGGCTGACCGAGATGACCTTTTTGCATGCCGTAATTTGAGCTGCACCTTAGCCCGGATGAGGTAGTGATCAGATCCGCAATCAGGTCCCCTCATGGCACGAACGTCCATGAGTGATGAGCGAAATCGGGCGTTGATCAGAATGTAGTCCAGGATTGCTGAGTCCTTGCCAGATGGATTTCGCCATGTAAGTTGATGTTTTTGAGGGTGCTGGAAATGGCTGTTTCCGATGATCAGGTTGTTAGATGCGGCAAAGGACAACAAACGTAGTCCGTTGTCCTTTGCCGTTTTTGGAATGTTCGAACGGAACTTAATTAGGCCCCATATTATTTAACATTTTTATAAATGATATATTTAATGTTGTTCAGCGTCTTTATTGTTGTTTATGCTGATCATATAATTTTGTATACATTTGGGATAGAGTTAAATAGAATGAATTCAGTTTCCAACGTGATCTTTTGCAAATCCAAAAATGGATTCATAACATTCAGTTATCAAAAAGATTTTCAAAAACTAAATTATTAATTATAAACGCCACACATTAACTACCTGCTATCAATTAACATCCGCATTTATATTTCACCGATTCTGTCCTCAAACCTTCTTTCCTCATACTCATGAGTGTGCACTATGGTCGGTTTGAATAGGGATAATTGTTCGCCTTTTTAATAATTGTTATTATATTACTCAAAATTGAATATAAAATCAAATGATATATTTTAGAAGTCAAGAAAGATATGTTAAATTATTAGTAATTTCTTGATATATTTTGAATAATTTAAAATAAGTTTTATGCACCATTACATAACGTTCATAAAATGACCGTTCAATATACTCTAAAACGTTAAGTAACATTTCTAGATTTAAATATTTCAAATTATTCTTTTAAATTGTGATTACAAATATACCCCTTTAAAATTCACTAAAAATGGCACCCACACCCGTTTTAGAATTCTTTTTATTAACAAATAGAGCTATCTAAGTATATTTTTCTAATTTTGGAGCGTATTAATATTATGCTGTCAATATGCTGCTATACAGTGTATTATGTTCTTTAAACATATGATTTCATTCTGAACCTAAAATTCTGGTAATTTAAATTACGCGTGTTCTCTTATATCTAGATAAATATAAAAATACAAGTAATACATTGTGTACTTCATTCCTGTGATGAATTGAGAGTGGAGAGATCTTCTGAGAGATGATTCATCCATTAATTTAACTGCCGTCTTTTTAATAGAATCTAGAAATCTGAGAGAGGTTTTGGGGACAAGTCCAGAATGGGAGATCAGCATTCCAAGCTAGGGCCCTCCTGGGTAGCACATTTGGTAGAATTTCCTTCTTCCCCACACCGGATGGAAACGACTTGGGTAATAGTCCCGTCGATGATGTGAGGAATTTTTATGGGCCCTTTTCACAACGGGGCTGGGTTATTCGGTACTAGTGGATGGTACCATAGTTTTTTCACAGGGTCTCAGCTTTTTCTCCGGCAAACAGAAAATCGACCACAGAATATATGCAATTTACACATTATATACACGAAGCAACATGTCTTTAGTGCCGATGCTCTTAAAACCTAACAATAACAAGAACCGTCCATGGTAAGGCGGATTTCTGAATTTTACAGAGAGAACGGCTGTTTGGAAGAAAATAGACAACGTTGTCTTTTAGATGTAGAGGAAGCAATATTCAGGGTTAATCGCAACATGGTTTATGGGACCTTGCCCAGATGAATCCTTTTTGCGAGATATAGTTTGCGAGGATTGAGTTTTAGAAGAATTAAAATCAACTCAGTAAAAGAATACTGTCGACTTCATCATCATCATCCAAGAACCAGATGACATAATAGGGCTGAAAGTATAGGAACTAGTAACAGGAAGTGATCATGGGGTGCTACGGTGGACGATGAAAACAGTGGTAGCAGAATTTAACGTCAAAGGAATGGGTTATAATTTCAAAAGTGCTACATGGCCTCTATTCTTTAGGTAAATATCTCACAGAGAGAAAATACAATTTAATTATGGTATATCTTTAAAACATTAATCACAGAAGCTTTGAATTCTTATACAGGGTGTTTCAGTTAAACGTTTCAGAATTTCTAAGAGGGGTAGGGTACATCCTGACAACTCGAAATCATATTGCAATGTGGGGTCGGAAATGCTTTCCTGAAGCGGTGTTGTACATAGAAGCACCATAAAAAGAAGAGAGACCGTAAGTGAGAAATCGTTTTAATAATACATGACAAGAAGCAAAAGGTACATGGATTAAAGTAAGTGTTCGAAGTTTCTTCAACCTCGTATTGCTTTCGCACAGTGGTACCTTGGAAAATGTGCTACAAATCCCCTTTTTCCTGCTGAAGTGTTGTTTTCCGATGAGGCATCCTTCACAAGGGAATTTTCAACACGCATAACGACCATATCTGGGCGGTCGAGAACCCGCATGCAATACGACGTCGTGCAGCACAGATTCGATTTTCGGTCAATGTATGGGCCGGTATTATGGGAGATCACCTCATCGGACCTTACCTGTTACCGTGTCGTCTAACCGGACCTATCTACTTGATCTTTCTGCAGCAAGTATTGCCACAACTTTTGAGAGATGAACAGATTTCTGCATCGACGCAACAGACAATGTGGTTCCAACACGATGGAGCCCCTGCCCATTATAGCGGAGATGTTCGTAACTACCTGGATGTCACATTTGGTCAACAGTGGAAAGGACGTGGTGGTCCCGTGCGTTGGCCTGCTCGGTCATCCGACCTATTATGTCTTCATTTTAATTTCTGGGGTCATATGAAATCGCTAGTTTATGACACTCCTGTTGACAATGCTGAGGAGCTGGTTGTAAGAATCGCAGTAGCTGCCGAAGAAATGCGAAATTCGCCTGGAGTATTCCAGAATGTTCGGATGTCCATGCGTCGGAGATGTGAGGCGTGCATTGTAGCCCGTGGAAGAAACTTCGAACACTTACTTTAATCCCTGTACCTTTTGCTTCTTTTCATGTATTATTAAAACGATTTCTCACTTACGGTCTCTTTTCTTTTTATGGTGCTTCTGTGTACAACACCGCTTCAGGAAAGCATTTCCGACCCTACATTGCTATATGATTTCGAGTTGTCAGGATGTACCCTACCCCTCTTAGAAGTTCTGAAACGTTTAACTGAAACACCCTGTATACCATTAAAAATACTCCACGAGGAGGATTCCAAGTTGGATGAATAATGAAGTTGCCAAAATATTTCAGTAGAAAAAGTCGGTATGGAAATCTTGCAGAGGGTATAGAATTCTATATCGGCTACAGATTGAACTGAATTAGTGCCACAGAAAATGTCTGGCTCGCAAACAGTGCGGATAAGGAATTCTTCACACACACACACACACACACATTAATATATATCAAAGAAGAGAAGGACAAACCAGATCGGACCTTTATATAATGGACTTGGGATAGTATTAGATAGCCCAGCTGAAGCTGCAGATGAACTCAACAGTTACTTTGCCTCGATATTTAAAGAAGAAAAATGCTTTACGTTAATGAGAAATTCTGGGGATGAAGTTGAAAAAATATGTAAATAATTATTTTAAAATTCAACGTTTATTTAATGAAAACACATTCGAGCCTACAGGCCAGTAAGGCTCATGGGGTTGATGGCATATATTCTATAATCTTAAGGGAGGAGGAAAGTGAGTTTATTGAACCATTGTGGCTAATTATGACAGATTCAAGGCACGCGCAAATTATTCCGTTGGATTGGAAAAGTGCCAATGTATCTCCAATACATAAGAGCAGTTCTAAGAGTGAAGTGGGAAATTACCGGCCGGTTAGACTAACTTCTGTAGTTGGGAATATCATGGAGACAATGATCAAGGTTGGAATTCAGGATAATTTAGAAATGGAATTGCGTAGAATACTCAGCATGGTTTTGTAAAGGGAGAATCGTTTTTAACTAATCTGTTTAGCTATTGTGACAGAGTCACTGAAGAGCTGGACTTAGCAAATAATTTCGATATTTTTTTATTTTGATTTAAGCAAAACCTTTGCCTCTGTGCCACATGAACGGTTACTTTATAAGCTGGAACAGGTTGGAATCACGGAAAATCCTTAGATGGTTAGCTGGATGGCTTCAGGACAGGAGCAGAGGGTTGTAATACATAGTTATTCCTCAGATTAGGTTGATGTAAGAAGTGGGGTTCCTCAGCGATTGCTTTTGGGACCAGTGTTGTTTTTGATTTTCATAGATGGTATCAATGAAGGCATAGAGCTTGTTTTGTAAATTTGCATATGATGTAAATATTAGTAGAGTACTTAATGATCACCGCAAAGTAGAGCTCCTACACAGTGACCTAGATAAACTTCAGGGATAGTTCGGAAAATAGTAGCTATGCATTAATCCAGTAAAGTGTAAGTAAAAAAAGGTACACTTGTGTGGAAAACCTAAGGACCAGTCAGGTTTTCACCGGTATATTCTCATAGGAGTGGCCTGGTTATTGGAAAAGCACATCAAAGGAACATCGTAAGGAACGGAAATAATGAAAGAAACAACACCGACACAACAACGGAAACAAAACGGTACAGAGGGACTTTATTCAAAAATGGCATCATAGCACTGGCTGCCGTGATACAGATGCGTCACTACCAAAGATGGAACAAAGGGAAGAGGTGGTCCTCAGTAGGGGATATGGCCACCCCTAATTGCAGGCTTTGCACTTCCTGTCCATACTTATAACAATGTTGTTGATAAGTTCTTGCGATAACATCGTCCATTTCTCTGACAGCACGATCTTCAGCTGGTGAACATTTTCTCGTGGGTGTGGACGTGCTGATAGGTGTCTCTGCAGAGCATCCCATATGTGTTCGATGGGAGTTAGATTGATGTAGCGGCCAGACCAATCCATACGAACAATTTCCTCACTTTCCAAAAGCATATCAACAGCTGCAGTGCAATGTGGAGTAATCATCCATAAACACGAACTCGGGTCCAACGGCATCTCGAACAGACGCACATGGGTAAGAATTACCTCAGTACAGTAGCGTGCACCGGTTACAGTACAGCCTTCCAGTATCTGCAGTTGTGTACGTCCATCTAAGATAACGCCTTCCCAGACGAAAACAGCTGGACTGTCATAAAGATCCCTTTCAGTGATATTTGCGGGGTAATACCGTCGTGTGCCAACCTCTCGCTAGATCAGCTGAAAACCCCTTTCGCTACTGAGACTGAATCTACTCTCATCAGTAAAGGTACCATACCTCATTGCGCTGCTGTCCAGTTCTTGTTTTCGAGGCACCACTTTTTAAAAGGTGTCTCCAATGGGAAAATGTTGAAGGGACACAGCGTACGGGCGTCGTGCGTCACATAGCGTATGTCGGACAAACAGTGCACCTTTATAGAGTCTCCTGGCCACAGTAAACCGCGATATCCTGCTTCCTGTGCAGCTGGTTTGCAATGGATCCCGCTGTCTGATGTCGGTCTCTCTTGGCCTGTAGGAGCACATAGTGGACATTGTTATTCGTGGACGACCACCACTGGTCCGTCCTTCGAACAGCTGTATCTGTCGTTCTGAAGGCCGACCACGCACATGAGACGATGCTTGGGCGAAACCGAACTCTGCAGCCACCCTCCTCGCACTTCGACCTTTCTGTAGCTTGCCAATTATTCGATACCTGGTAAAATCATCCAGATGTTGTCTCCTGCCCATTTGCACGTAACTGCTGAACTGCTCCTTTTATCTGTTTATGTCAGCCCTCTCATCACGATTCAAATTTTGCATGTGCACCATCTTTCTACTGAACGGCCACAATTATGCAAATCGCCACAGGCTGTTTCGTTTCATTTTGTGGTTGTAACCTTTACAAATAGTGTTGGTCCTTATGTTGTGCCCACCTGTGTATTATATCTGGTAACCAGTAACCCTAAAATATCTTAATACACTTGGTGGAGCTGAACTAGTGGAGGTAAGGGTCTTGGCCGTTACGATACGGTTAGACATGAAGTTCTCCGAGCATTGCAGATAGATTGCAAGGGAAGCCCATGGTGTCCTATCGAAGATTTATCGAGCAATTACTAGTAGAGATAAGGACGTCATAATCGCATTATATAAAGCTATTGTTAAAACACAGTTGGAATACTGTGTTCAAGTATGGAGACCGCACCTAAAGAAAGACATCGAGCTTCTTGAAAGGATGCAAAAACGGGTAACTCCCTTAGTACGATCGGCAAGTAGGCTTCCATATGAAGAGAGACATGGAATATGTGGGTTTCAGAACTCGGACACTTGGCACATTAGAGGGACTTCACTTAGGTGTTTAAGGCTCGGGGAGAGAAAGGTAAATTGAATGAGGACGACATTTTCACGGTTTTGAATGATTCTACAACTGGGGGCCATAAATTAAAGTTAAGCGTGTAGATGTTTAGATTGGATTGCAGGTAGTTTTATTTTAGCCAGCGAGTTATAAATTGCTGGAATAAGTTGCCTACGTCGGTGGTAGAGGCTGACAGTTTGCGGAAATTCAAAGGTCAGCTGGATAATTACCTACGGGAGGAGAGAAATTCATAGGTTGTCTATCCACTTTTCTTTTATATATTTTTTAATTTTTTCGTGTTATTTTATTTTATTTATTTAGTATTTTTTTTATTTTGGCTTGTGTTCATAAACCATAGCCTTGCTTGCATTATTTGGAATTGCTAATACTAATACTGCACAAATTCCAGTTGCATAACCAATTGATTAAATACGTTCAAAAAATAGTGGTTTAATGAATTACACTAAGATATATTTTATAATTTGATTTACTCAAACTATAACAGTACATAAAAAATTACTATTAATGTTACAAATACGTGGTAGTTAATATCCTGTAGAAACTTAAAAAATAGGTATAAATTTCTGAATCACAGGATTAAAGAAGTTGGTAAATTTATATATGTAAATTAAAGTTTGTAGTGGGGGAATTTTTATACCTATTCAAGTGACTGAAAATATGGATGGACTCCTCTGTGAATAACAGGTACTCCTGAACACCTGTTCCTTAAGACTTGACGGCGTACCTGTACATAACAGGTACTCCTCCCCATTTTCAAAACAATCCAGGACATCCAAAAGGAAAATCACGAACTAACAGAACAAAACATAAAACTAATTGCCAGTCAGAAATTAAGGGATAAAAAATTAGACACCGCCCTAGCACAGTTACAAGATATTAACAAATGAGATAACCAGACACCTGAACTCCTACGAGTTAGCCCTGCTACCAATCTTAAAGAAGCAAAAGAAGAGCATGACATTGGTCACAGGACTACCCTCCCAGGCAAATTTAAAAACAGTAATGCACGAAACTGATCCCCGTAGGAAACAGATACGCCCTAAAATTGTAGAAAGTACTAAAAAGTACTTCCCAAACAGAAGAAATTCAAACTGCAGAACAGAGAACAGAAACAACTGTCGCTAGCACTGCGTTACCCGCAAGTCAACCCAGCATAGATATGTGCTTCTCCAAATGGGGCCCTTTCCATATCCCTGGCAGAGATCAGCCACAACATGCTGTAAATAGCCCTCAAAATATCCAAACTGCCAGAAAGCAGGATAATATAGCAGATTCTTTCCTAACTGACACTCCGCAAGAAGCAACGACAGGTGATAACTGGGTACTAGCAATTCCGCAACCTTATCCTCCACAGGCCAAAGGTAGTATTGCTCATAATATCTCAGGTGATGGCAACCAGATGAGCCTAAATCAAAAAGAGCATTGTGATCCAGAATCAACTAACAATCAATCTGTATTCCCGTGCTCCACAAGCATAAATCCTTCCTATGCGCAGGTTGCAACCGGGCAGGTGACCAATGCAAAAGAAAACGCCTGCCCTCAGATTCCTCAAAATTAAGTAACTAAAACCACACAGGTTCCTCAAACAAGACGGGCAAGCAGGACTGAAGAGGGTAAATCCCCCAATACTGAGAGATCATCAGCTCATTGGAAAAGAAACAATAAGGATAGCGCCTCTTCAGCCCTGGCCCTGCATCCCACCTTAGCCTACAATATTGCCTCTGTTCCATCGAGGAGTAAAGTGTTTGGGTCACTACTAAATCCGTCCACGAAGGGGTTGATATGAAGTCCCTGTTTGCTCAGGAATATGGCATATTCCTGATAACAGAGATAATAGTGAAGTAAGAGTCTTAAAGACGAGACACCCTGACAAACAACGTATTGTCCTAGACCTCGAGCGCTGGTCCCCAGGAACCCTGGTCAATCCCTACTTGGACAGGAACTTTCAATCTCCTACTACCAGACGCATGAGCAGCCCATCTGCATAGCAACCTGCAGAGATAACTTGCACAATCAGTGACTACAAAGCAGTGAAATTGTTAATGCAAAATGTCAGAAGCGTTGTTAACAAACTTAAGACATTACAGTCTCTCCTACGTCTAGATGAGTTCGATCTAATTTGCATTACCGAAAAATCGCTCCTTGAGGGGAACCAAAATTGAAATTATCGCCAAACCCATGAAGTACGATGCTCTAGCAAATTCGAGAGGCTACAGGAGAGGTGGAGGTGCAGTCATATTCCATAAAGATGAGTTTTTGATTGGGAAAATTAAATACAGCCAAACGGATAACTTTTGGTAAATTTAGCCAAGGAAACAATGTGTAAATTTAGCCAAGGAGACATATAATAATGTTAAAGTATGTGTAGTCTACCTACCCCCAGACCACACTAAAGACACGATGTTGGAACTCCAGACATGGTTTATCTATATAATCTTGATTCCGGAATCCCTACAGTTGTCACAGGAGACCTTAATATGCCCCTGTCAAGGCAGCAAGATGGTAGAAGTAACCTTGATTCTATCCTTCATACGGTAGGGCTCGTACAAGTTGTAGATACCTCAACTAGAGGTGATAATATCTTACATCTACTTTATCACAATTTGGACACCATGCATATCATTGTCACTCTTCTTTAGGTTCCAGTCAGGCCACATCCAGATCTCGTGCAAATTTTCTCGGTTCCAATCGATAGATGCAGCTTATCACTGCAACCTAAAATAAATCTGCCGACCGGGCTAGCCGAGTGGGTAAATTACCTGTCCGGCAACCCCAAGGTCGCGGGTTCGATTCCCGCCTCGGGCTTGGATCAAAGTACTGCAAAAACCTTGGGAGGTGCAATATGGCCACAGAAGCCGATGCGCCAACAACTACCAAATCAAAAAAAAAATAATAATAATAAAATAAAATAAAAAATAATTCTAAAACGTCGAACTGAGTTTAACTGGCAGAATCTATATATCCTCCCTCCGAAGTAAGCTTTATCCTGCTTAGCTCAAGAACTCAGACAAGAAGCTCTGGCTGGAGCATCAAAAGAAATTCGGATAACATCAAGAACGTTCCCATGGTTCATTTCAGAAGTCAAACTCGCTTTTCATCGGAAGCAAAAGGTCTACCGCGGACGGCAAAGGACGAATAATCAACAAGATCTCATCACATACAAAAGAAAAAAAAAGCTTTATTTTTAAAACAAAAGAGAAAGACTCACAGGAAGCTGATTATCGACAGGATGCGACACTCAAAAAGAATTCACGCGTTTACGCCAAATCAGTCTACAATGGAAGAGAAGACTTTCATGGAATGGACAAAACTGACCTTCGAGCAGCCAAGTCAGCTGCATAATCAGTCCGTCTTTCCAGTGTTAGGACCCACGAGCTATCTTGTATCCTCTAATTTTGCTATCTCGAGAGACGAACTGATCGAGATCATAAAGAAGCTACCGCTGAAGTCAGTAGTAGTTCCAGACGAGTTTCCACTGTTCATTGTGCAAATATGCAGCATGTACATTGTTGATATTCTGGTGCACATTTTTAATCAAATCATCACTAGCGCAGTTCCTCCAGTAATCTGGAACACGTACTTTATGCACCCAGTACCAAAATGTAAGCATCTGGAAGGACCGAAGGACTACAGGCCGATCGCCATCAGCAGTGGATTCCTGAAACTCTTCGAGAAGGCCATTAAGCCAGCACTTTCAGACCATTGCTCCATCCACAGGCCTTCTGGTCACTAGAGGGGTACCAAAGTGATGGGAGGAGTACCACGGGGAGGGGTACTCTCCCCCTTACTGTTCGCTGCAAACTTTGAACCCTTCCTTGCATCACAGCAGGACTATCTTATGCGAACGACATAAAAATTCTATATAATATAATCTAATCCTAATCAACCAGCTACCATCAATAAACTGGCCAATCAAAAAAATAAAACAACTAGAAATGTATCTAGAATCAATCAGTTCAGAACTTAATCATACTTAATCATCCTAAATCAGCTCAAATGGTTTTTATAAACAAAAGGATAAGGAACAATATACAAATCTGAATCGCAGGGGGAACCTGTAGCAAAAGTCATCTTACTTAAGGACTAAGGCTTAACGTGGGATGAGAGCTTCACATTTCAGCAGCATATAAGCGTCACCAAAACGAAGAACTAAGCAGCAAGAATATGGTTTCTACTCCAACAGCTGACAGGAACACATGATCCTCAGCTAATCATCCGATATGTCCAACGCTGCCTTTATCTCATTTCATTGTATTCCTCCATCATCTGGTCCTCAGCGCCCAAAACCCACTTCATCAAATTTCTCGAGTTAGAGTACAGGATCCTTAAATGTCTTAACAGAATAACAGGGAGACATAATACCATCAATAGATCGGTGCTCTACTCGAATTTAGACGTGATGCCTTGGGAACATCAGATTGCTGCCCAAAATATTCTAACAATTACTAAACTCATAACCGGACGCATAGATGCCTCCAGAATGGACGACATTGTTAGGACTCCAAGGAGAACACGACCCTACCAGACGGACCCCCTCGACTTCCTCTTCAAACAGGGCTAGACAATCTAGGTCGCCTAAGTGCTATGTTCCGCGGAAACACTGTCCAGCTGATCAACAGATTAACAGGTTGAACTGGACAAAGTTCTGTGACTCAAAGGTATACAGAACAGAGAATCTATTGTAAACTTTAAAGTGGATGGAGCTCTGACATGTACTCCCACTGGAAAAGCTCTACCTAAATTTGTAAATTTGTTTACTGTTAAATCGGCCACTGAAATTTGTAAATATTTCATATATATGGCTGTTATTTATGTAAGTTGGCATCCACTGATTGTAAAAACTGATTTATATCTTTCATATTTAATATAAACTTGTTTGTTAATATAATGTAAATGATTAAATATATTATGGATCGCCCTCCTGGCCAAATGGCCGTGTACCGGGTACAGACCATATTTATTGGGTCAATAAACTGATTTAATAAATAAATAAATAAAAGTTGGATACAAATTTCTGAGTTGGAATAAATCAAAATATATATTTTTTTTAAATTCATTTTACCACATTAAATTGAACTTATTGGTTTGTGCTTAAATTTTGTTTTTAAGTTTAATTCAGTCAAATAGTAGCCATCCGTTTTACATCTTTTATCAGAAAAAAAAAATATATATATATTTTTTAAATTATTTAAAAAAAAAGATGGTATTGTTAGTATCTTCCATTTTCTATCGTAAAAAATAATTCAACACTTCCAATTAAAATCATGTGCATATTAGCATTAGCATTAGCAACAATAGAAGTGATATTGAGAATTTTATACTCAATTTTCTGTTTGAGAATGGCATAAAAACAGTAACTTTTTGAGTGTTTTCTGTAATCCTTAATGAATTTTGCTCTTATGTGCTTGATGAAGGCTAAAAATATTTTGCAAAATACTTTATATTGTATTTTTATTATTACTTTAATCCATTGCTTTTGGCTGGGGCCAAATTTAAATGTATTTTAAAAATAATTGAGGAAATGGAGGTAAATAATAGTTTAAAAAAAGGTTTTTTATTCTTTACGTTTGAACACAATGTATCCATGCAATAAACACAAGAATATGAGTCTTCGCGATTAATAACAATTATCAAATACACTTTTATCATTCTTAATAAATCCCATTTACCACTATTCTCCATTTACTTTGAATTATACAGATCTCAAAGTATTCTTTAAAATTAATATAAAAACGACAATAAGCCAATATGAAGCTTAATTTTAATTAATACCCCAAAACAATTCTTGTAAAAATTTAAGAAATTTTGAAATTTCCTCCTATCTTCATATTCATCTATAATACACTGATGTGATGATAGATCAAAATTTGTATGCTGTTATTAAAAAAAAAAAAAAAAATCACATTATTTTAAAAAAAAACATAAAGCATTAAATGCTCACCCAAAATAAGATATTAATGTTTATTGAATAATTATAGTATTTAGTGATATAACTAAAGTTTTAATACACCATTTCATGAGTTTTATAAATTAATAACAAATAACTTTAGACATCAGAATAATGCATTCTACTCAGAACCGTGATCACCCACGGCTCAGAACTGTGATCACCCACAGTTCTGGGGCTCTGAGGAACAGAAGCAATGAAATTTATTCTCCTTTTGCGTTCTGCGGGTCGTGAAAGGAGGATAAAGGCATATTTGCTAATTTTCTTGTTTCGGGGAAGCTGCCCGCAAGGGATTTGCTTCCTTTAAATAAAATAAATATTAGATTCTGCAGTAAACCCAATATTGTGTCCAGGATACCTCATTGCTCCATACCCCAGCGTTTCGCCAGGCACAGAATCTGCGAGACTACGACTTACTCATTCGCACTTTGACCTAAAATAATAGTAATGCCTTCTTTCCTGATAACGTGTGTGTCCTATGGTCGGTTTGTCTGTTGTGCTGGAAGAAAAACCCGAGTTTCCGGGAGGAAAAACCATACCACACCTCGGCAGAGACCGACTAACTCTACCACCTAGTAAAAACAACATGAAACTTCTTTCTATAAGGAAAGCATCACTCAGTTGCAGGTTCCAAAAGAAACTTAACCGAAACTGTTTTTACCGGATGTGAGATCGCAGATTCAATTGTCCACTGCTTCTCACGAGGCACCACCAAGTCAGTTAATGAATTCCTTACATTGGTTATGGGGGTGGATGTCTCCACACCATGACGCATTGCATCAGACTTCGACCAATATGGCAAATAATCTCAGGAATAGAAGAAAGGAAATTTATCCTCCTTTTGTCGTTCCGTGATACGGCGAAGGAGGATAAAAGCATTTTTGCTACTTTTTCGTGTTTCGGGGAAGCAGCCCGCATAGGATTTGCTTCCTTAAAATAAATATTATATTCTGCACTGAACCCAATATTGTGTCCTTGCTCCATTACCCAGCGTTGCGCCAGGCACAGAATATGCGAGACTACGACTTACGCACTTTGACCCAAAATAATAGTAATACTTTCTTTCCTGAAACTCATCCGTGTGTGTCCTATGAACGGATTGTCTGTTGTGCTGGAAGAAAAACCCGAGTTTCCGGGAGGAAAAACCATGCCACACCTCGGCAGAGACCGACTAACTCTACCACCTAGTAAAAACAACATGAAACTTCTTTCTATAACGAAAGCAACACTCAGTTGCAGGTTCCAAAAGAAACTTAACCGAAGTTGTTTTCACGGGATGTGATATCGAAGATTCAATTGTCCACTGCTTCTCACGAGGCACCACCAAGTCAGTTAATGAATTCCTTACATTGGTTATGTGGGTGGATGACCCCACACCATGACGCATTGCATCAGACTTCGACCAATATGGCAAATAGTCTCAGCTGTCGACATCTATATATAGAGGAACTCTACAATCGGACTCATTGTTTATTACAATGAATTCCGGTTAATCCTCTGTTTTCAACAATACTGGTCATTTGTTATAGGCGCATGCGTGGTTTATTCTCTTTGCCAAAAAAGCTGGCACATACCTCAAGAGTTCTTTTTTGTTGCAGCATCAGAACTTATTTGCGAGATGTTCTGATTGTTGAAGAGCTTCAAATCAGCGGGTAGTTAATGCCAGGAAAGCGAGCTTAAATAACTTTAAGGGATGTGTCAGAGTAGGTAACTGTACAAGAACACTAAGTCTTAATTGTTTGTGCAGTAATGTCAGAAGTGTCGTCAATAAAATAAGTGAATTCCAACTGCTGGTTAGGACAAATAAAACTGACATAATTGGACTTACAGAAACGTGTTGCCTCCAGAAGTTAGATAACGAGTGTCACTACAGTATGTATAATGTATAGAGGAAGGATAGGGCAGTTAGAACGGGTCTTGATTGTTATTATTAAAAGCAGCCTCAGCGAGACGAAAGCTTTCCCGGATTCAGACATTTAGCATACCAATAGAGAACGTGTATGGTATGAGATCGTTGGAAACAATTGTATAATGAGAGTGAGAAAAATCTACAGACCACATGATTGTGAAGATTATGAAGAGCCTCTACATGAAAATGGATGAATAAATAAGCATCAAAATCTTATTGTGGTTGATTTTAATTCGTCACTAATTGATTGGAGCAAATGGGAGGGAAACTCCACATGGGGTCAAATAATTTATATCAACTAGATGGTTGCTATTTGTAACAGCATGTCAAGGAACGTACTACCTGGCCTCTGTTAATTGGGTAGATATTTCACAGAGAGCGCATTCAATTGAATAATGATATACATTTAAAACAATAACCAGAAAAGCCTTGAATGCTTGTATACCATTAAAAATACTCCACGAGCAAAATTCTCAGTTGGATGAATAATGGAGTTGCCAAAATATTTGAGCAGAAAGAATAGGGAATGGAAATCTTGCAAAGAGTAGAGAAGACTATAGCAGCGAAAAATTGAACTGTAATAGTGCCATAAAAAAGATTTTGCTGGCAAAGAGGAGAGGGATAAGGAATTATTCACATTATATATATATATATATATATATATATATATATATATATATACTCTTAACGTCAATAAGAAATACTAGAAGTGAAGCTGAAAATAAAAAAGTAATTAACGATGTTGAAATTTCAAGTTTATTTAATGAAAAAACATTGACGCCTACAGGCCAGTAAGGCTCCAGGGGTTAATGGTATTCACTCGATAATCTTAGGAAAGGTGGCAACTTAGGTTATTGAACCATTGAGGCTAATTATTAGAGCCTCACTGGACTTGGGAGTGATTCCGTTGGATTGGAAAAGTGCCAATGTATCTCCAAATCATAACGGCGATTCTAAGAATGAAGTGGGAAATTTCCGGCTGGTGAGTCTAACTTCAGTAGTTGGGAAAATCATGGAGACAATGATAAAAGTTGAAATTCAGGATTTAGATACAAATGGAATTCTAGAGGATACTCAGCATACTTTTGTAAAGGGAAAATCATGTTTAACTAATCTGGTTAGCTAATTTGACATGGTCCCTCAAGCGCTGGATTTAAGTAATAATTTCAACATTGTTTATTTTGATTTAAGCAAAGCATGCATTTGACTGAGTCCGATATGAGCAGTTACTTTATAATCTAGTATACGTTGGAATCACTGGAAAAGTCCTTAGATGGATAGCTGTATCGCTTCAGGGCAGGAGGCAGAGGGTTATGATAAATGATTATTACTCAGATTGGGTTGATGTAAGAAGTGGGGTTCCTCAAGGATCGCTATTAGGACCAGTGTTTTCGATTTTCATAGATGTTATTAGTGAAGGAATAGATGTCTAAATGTCTAAATTTGAAGAGGATGTAAAGATTAGTAGACTTGATAATGATCACCGCCATGTAGAGCTCCTAAAGTGTGACCTAGATAAGCTTCAGTGATGGTCCCAAAAATAGCAGCTATGCTTTGATCCAGGAAAGTACAAATAAGGTATTACACCTGAGGACCAGTAAACCCAAAATAACATATACACTTGGTGGAATTGAACTAATGGAGTAAAACGACTTGGGCGTTACGATACGATTAGACACGAAATTCTCTGACTATTATAGACAGGTTGCAAGGAGAGGTCATGGTGTCCTCTCGATGATTTAATGAACAATTGCTACTACAGATAAAGAGTTGATAATCCACATAATATAAAGTTATTGTCAGACCACACTTGGAATACTGCGTTCGGGAAGGGTGCTCGCACCTCAATAAATATATTGTGCTTCTTGAAAGGATCCAAAGACGGATAACTCGCGTCATGAAATCGGCAAAAAGGCTTCCAGAGGAGGAAAGACTTCGGAAATGTGGTTTGCACAGCATGGAAAGTAGGCACCTTAGCCGAGTCTTGATTGACGTGTTAAGCCCCTAAAACACAAAAGTGAAATGAATGAGGACGCAATTTTCACGGTTATAATTGATTCTAGAACAAGAGGCCATTGTTTCAAATTAAGTGAAGAGAAGTTTAGAGTACATTGCGGGTTGTTTTATTTTAGCCAGCGAATTATAAATTTCTGGAAAAAGTTTCAAACTAGGGTTGTAGTGGGAGAAAGTTTGGAGAAAATAAAATGTCAGCTGGAGAATAACCTAAATTTGGGGAGTAACGCAGAGGTTGTATATTTTCTTTTCTTTCATTATTTATTTTTTTTCAAATTCCGCTTATTGTTAATTTATTTATTTTTTATAACATTCCAAATAATCCAGTTGGGTACACTATAAATTAAATTAGTTTGAAAAATTATGGTGTAATGAATTACATTAAAATGTGATTTTGTAATGTGATATTCTCACAGTATAATACTAGAAGTATAATTAATATTAATGTTACAAATATATGGTAAAGCAGAATCCTGTAGTACTTTAAAAAAACAGTGTAAATATATGAATATCTTCGCACAGTTTACGTGGAGGAGTTTCCTAGATTTGCTCAATGTACTCATCACAATCATTAGGCATATAACAAACTCCTAACCTAATTTTTCATTTTCGAGTGCTTATGTCACAAAACACAGACTCAACATTGCACTGTCGATTACTCAAATGGAAGCATTGACTTAGGTTGTGTGTTTTCTAACTAACAGCATAACCTCTCCTCCCTTCCTGTTCTGTCTGCCTTTCTATATTCCCCACATTCCATTTCTGCATTCATAATATCAGTGTGACATTACATCTCTGATTTCCCAACAATACCTGCCTTTGATGTCGTAAGCATCACTTCTCATTCATCAAGTTTTTAAACATCCACCTGCTCTTACTGTTAGTTACGCGAACTCAGCCCATGCATTTACTTGTTCCATGATGATTCCATCACTTCTAGAAGTCCCTAGCATCTAGAATTTTTAATGTATTAATCTGTGAATCCCACCAAGCTGTTTACATTTGGGCTCTTTTTGTGGATTGAATAGAAACTCCAATGTTACGAGCGAAATAGTTTATTGTTTTACTCTTTTACAACTTTAAAATAAAAGTTAGTTGTGATATGATTGCCCTGTTTGGGAGAGTGAGCCCTAGCATGGTGATCTCTGGTCTTTTCAAGGACGTGAATTTGTCTTTGTGCCGCCTAAAGATTGAAAGAAGTGTACGAGTTGTGAACCAGGAACGCAACTTGTTCTGTTCAGTCTTCTTGGATGGATATTTCGACAGAGTGTGCGAAATCAGAGGAGGATTTAATACCCAAATTGTGAGAACTGTGGCTGCTAATTGAAAGGATGTGAAAGTTGGGATTGGATTTTTCGTTTCTCACAGCCCTTCACGCCTCACGTATGTCTTTGATTTCTTTCTATCTGAAATCTTCTAATCATGCCGGTTATTCGATTCCAAAATAAAAACTGGCTGCGAAAGTTTTTATTTTCAAATCGCAACATGTGGATACAAATCGTGGATTGAATTCAATCCCCGATTGAATTCAATCCACGTAGTGCAAAAGTAGTGCAATACCCCTGCAACTCTTGATAAAGGCAAATTTGCTTTGCAATGAAAAATAATTCCATGTATTATCTATGACGTTTCTTGCTTATCAGATTAAAGCACGAGATTGTCCTGCTGCTTCTTATATTGTGTAGGTGCACTGCATCATAGACGATAATTCGGTGTCAGTATGGATAAACGTCGAGAGTCAACCGGCTTTGAAACAGGGAACATGACGCACGTGTCACTCTATCGCCGAGGTGGTACACAAATTGCACTATCACCTTTCAAGAGGATCATGAGTGTATCGGGTATACACCATTTCCGCTAAAACATCTCATTGTTGAGAACGCTGTGGGGGGAGAAAGGTTGTAGACGAACTTGCCCGTCGTTGTCTGTCTCGCATTGTTTCAGCCATCCGACAGTGGAACAAATCACCGCCGATTTCAAAGAGGGTGGTGCCAGAAACATCTTCACCAAGACCATCAGGCGATCATTAGATGGGAGTTGCCGACCGACCAGAGTCGCATTGCTAACACCACAACAGAAGACTTCCTCTCAAACTGGGCGAAAGATCATTGGCAGTGGAACTTGAATGACTGGTGACTGGTCCGATGTGTCCGGTTTCCTGTTATTTCGAGCGGGTGGTGGGGTGCGTACCTAGTAGAAGCTACACCGAGTTCTGTAACCGTCATATCAAAAAGGAACTGTTAAGGTAGGTGGAGAGTGAACAATCGGTAATGGTCTGGGGCGTGTTCCACTTGCACTCGTTGGAACGTCTGGTAGATCTAGACCCATCTCTGTACGGTCCAATTTCGTGTCCCTCCATGTATCAAAATATCTATTAAAAATGGTCTTCCAGAAGGAACTTACTTAGACCCCATATTATTTAACATTTTTTAAATGATTTAATGCTGTTCAGAGACTTTATTGATGTTTATGCTGATCATAGAATTTTGTATACATTTGGGATAGAGTTAAATAAAATGAATTCCAGTTTGCAACGTGATCTTTTGCAAATCCAAAAATGGATTCATAACATTCAGTTATCACTAAGATTTTCTAAAAGTAAATTATTATTTATATACGCCACACATTAACTACCTGCTATCAATTAACATCCACATTACTTATGTGGATGTTACTTCATCGATTCTGTCCTCAAACCTTCTTTCTACATACTCATGTGTGTGTGTGTGTGTGTATGGTCGGTTTGAATAGGGATAATTGTTAGCCTTTTTAAAAACTATAATTATATTACACAAAATTGAATATAAAATCAAATCAATTTTAGAAGTCAAGAAATATATGTTAAATTATTAGTAATTTTTTCATATATTTTAATAATTTAAAATACGTTTTATGCACCATTACATAACATTCATAAAATGACCGTTGAATTTACTCTAAAACGTTTAATTAACATTTTTAGATTTCAATATTTCAAATTATTCTTTTAAATTGTGATTACAAATATACCCCTTTAAAATTCACTAAAAATGGCACCCACACCCGTATAAGAATTGTTTTATTAACAAATAGAGCTATCTAAGTATATTTTTCTAATTTTGCAGCGTATTAATATTATGCTGTTAATATGCTGCTATGCAGTATATTTTGTTCTTTAAACATATGATTTCATTCTGAACCTAAAATTCTGATAAAATAAATTACGCGTGTTCTCTGATATCTAGATAAATATAAAAAGTACAAGTAATACATTGTGTACTTCATTCCTGTGATGAATTGAGAGTGGAGAGATCTTCTGAAAGATGATTTATCCATTAATTTAAGTGCTGTCTTTTTAATAGAATCTAGAAGTCTCAGAGAGGTTTTGGGGACAAGTCCAGAATGGGAGATCAGCATTCCAAGCTAGGGCCCTCCTGGGTAGCACACTTGGTAGAATTTCCTTCTTCCCCACACCGGATGAAAACGACTTGGGTTCGAATCCCGGTCGATGATGTGAGGAATTTTTATGGGCCCTTTTCACAACGGGCCCGAGTTATTCGGTCACAGTCGAAGGTACCATAGTTTTTCACCGGGTCTCTCAGCTTTTTCTCCAGCAGACAGAAAATTGACCACATAATATATGCAATTTACACATTATATACACGAAGCAACATGTCTTTAGCTGCCGATGCTCTTAAATCCTCACAATAAGAAGAACAGTCCATGGTAAGGCGGATTTCTGAATTTTACAGAGTGAACGGCTGTTTGGAAGAAAATAGACAACGTTGTCTTTTAGATGTAGAAGAAGCAATAATCAGGGTTAATCGCAATAAGATTTATGGGACCTTGCCCAGATGAATCCTTTTTGCGAGATATAGTTTGCGAGGATTGAGTTTTAGAAGAATTAAAATCAACTCAGTAAAAGAATACTGTCGACTTCATCATCATCATCCAAGAACCAGATGACATAATCGGGCTGAAAGTATAGGAACTGGTAGAAGGAAGTGATCATGGGGTCCTACGGTGGACGATGACGACAGTGGTAGCAGAATTTAAAGTCAAAGGAATGGGTTATAATTTCGAAAGTGCTACATGGCCTCTATTGTTTGGGTAAATATCTCACAGAGAGAAAATACAATTCAATTATGGTATACCTTTAAAACATTAATCACAGAAGCTTTGAATTCTTATATACCATTAAAAATACTCCACGAGGAGGATTCCAATTTGGATGAATAATGAAGTTGCCAGATTACTTGAACAGAAAAAGTCGGTTTGGAAATCTTGAAGAGGTTACAGAATTCTGTATCCGCTAAAAATTGAACTGAATTAGTGCCACAGAAAATGTTTGGCTCGCAAAGAGTGGGGATAGGGAATTCTTCACACATATATATATATATATATATATCAAAGAAGAGAAGGACAAACCAGATCGGACCTTTATATAATGGACTTGGGATAGTATTAGATACCCCATCTGAATTTGCAGATGAACTCAACAGTTACTTTGCCTCGATATTTAAAGAAGGAATAAAATGCTTTACGTTAATGAGAAATTCTGGGGATGAAGTTGAAAAAATATGTAAATAATTATTTTAAAATACAATGTTTAATTATTTTAAAATGCAATGTTTATTTAATGAAAACTCATTCGAGCCTACAGGCTAGTAATGCTCCTGGGGTTGATGGCATACACCCTATAATCTTAAGGTGGAGGAAAGTGAGTTTATTGAACCATTGTGGCTAATTATGACAGATTCAAAGAACGCAGGAGTGATTCCATTGGATTGGAAAAGTGTCAATGTATCTCCAATACATACGGGCAGTTCTAAGAGTGAAGTGGGAAATTACCGGCCGGTTAGATTAACTTCTGTAGTTGGGAATATCATGGAGACAATGATCAAGGGTGGAATTCAGGATAATTTAGAAATGGAATTGTGAAGGATACTCAGCATGGTTTTGTACAGGGAAAATCGTTTTTAACTAATGTGTTTAGCTATTGTGACAGGGTCACTGAACAGCTGGACTTAGCGAATAATTTCGATATCGTTTATTTTGATTTAAGCAAAACCTTTGCCTCTGTGCCACATGAACGGTTACTTTATAAGCTGGAACAGATTGGAATCACGGAAAATCCTTCGATGGTTAGCTGAATGGCTTCAGGACAGGAGTCAGAGGGTTCTAATACATAGTTATTCCTCAGATTGGGTTGATGTAAGAAGTGGGGTTCCTCATCGATTGCTTTTGGGACCAGTGTTGTTTTTGATTTTCATAGATGGTATCAATGAAGGGATAGAGGTTGTTTTGTAAATTTGCATATGATGTAAAGATTAGTAGAGTACTTAATGATCACCGCAAAGTAGAGCTCCTACACAGTGACCTAGATAAACTTCAGGGATGGCTCGGAAAATAGTAGCTGTGCTTTAATCCACTAAAGTGTAAGTAATAAAAGGTACACTTGTGTGAAAAACCAAAGGACCAGTCAGGTTTTCACTGGTACATTCTCATAGGAGTGGCCTGGTTATCGGAAAACCACATCAAAGGAACATCGTAAGGAACGAAAATAATGAAAGAAACAACACCGACACAACAACGGAAACGAATCGGTACAGAGGGACTTTATTCAAAAATGGCATCATAGCACTGGCTGCCGTGATACAGATGCGTCACTGCCAGAGATGGAACAAAGGGAAGAGGTGGTCCTCAGTAGGGGTTATGGCCACCCCTAATTGCAGGCTTTGCACTGCCTGTCCATACTTAGAACAATGTTGTTGATAGGTTCTTGCGATAACATCGTCCATTCCTCTGAGAGCACATCGTCACCTGGTGAACATTTTCTCGTGAGCGTGGACGTGCCGATAGGTGTCTCTGCAGAGCACCCCATATGTCTTCGATGGGATTTAGATCGACGTAGCAGCCAGACCAATCCATACGAACAATTTCCTCACTTTCCCAAAAGAATATCAACAGCTGCTGTGCAACGTGGTATGGCGCAATAGTCCATAAACACGAACTCGGGGCCAATGGCACCTCGGAACAAACGCACATTGGGAAGGATTACCTCAATACAGTAGCCTGCACCGGTTACAGTACAGCCTTCCAGTATCTGCAGTTGTGTACGTCCATCTAAGATAACGCCTTCCCAGACGAAAACAGTTGGACTGCCATATAGATCCCTTTCAGTGATGTTTGCGGGGTGATACCGTGTGCCAACCTCTCGCCAGATCAACTGACATCCCGTATCGCTATTGAGACTGAATCTACTCTCATCAGTAAAGGTACCATACCTCATTGCGCTGCTGTCCAGTTCTTGTTTTCGAGGCACCACTTTGTAAAAGTGTCTCCGATGGGAAAATGTTGAATGGACACAGCGTACTGGCGTCGTGCGTCACATAGCGTATGTCGGGCAAACAGTGCACCTTTATAGAGTCTCCTGGCCACAGTAAACCGCGATATCCTGCGTCCTCTGCAGATGGTTTACAATGGATCCCGCTGTCTGATGTCGGTCCCTCTTGGCCTGTAGGAATATATAGTGGTCATCATTGGGCATTGGTTTTCGTGGACGACCACCACTGGTCCTTCGAACAGCTGTATCTGTCGTTCCGAAGGCCGACCATGCAAGTGAGACGATGCTTTGGCGAAACCGAACTCTACAGCCACCCTCCTCGCACTTCGACCTTTCTCTAGCTTCCCAATTATTCGATCCCTGGTAAAGTCATCCAGATGTTGTCTCCTGGCAATTTAGTTGTCTGTTGCACTCTGTGAAACCAATCGACCGTCTGTAATAATCGTGCTCACCTTCCGTTAATTTGAACATGACTGCTGAACTGCTCCTTTTATCTGTTTATGTCAGCCCTCTCATCACGATTAAAATTTTTGCATGTGCACCAGCTCTCTGCTGATCCAAAGACGGGTAACTCGCTTGGAGAGATCGCCAAAAAGGCTTCCATATGAAGAGAGACTTGGAATATATGGGTTTCAGCGCTCGGACATTTGGCACATTAGAGGGACTTCACTTAGGTGTTTAAGGCTCGGGGAGAGAAAGGTAAATTGAATGAGGACGACATTTTCACGGTTTTGAATGATTCTAGAATTGGGGGCCATAAATTAAAGTTAAGCGGGAAGATGTTTAGACTGGATTGCAGGTAGTTTTATTTTAGCCAGCGAGTTATAAATTGATGAAATAAGTTGCCTACGTCGGTGGTAGAGGCTGACAGTTTGCGGAAATTTAAAGGTCAGCTGAATAATTATCCAAGTTTGGAGGGAAACGCATAAGTTGTCTATTTCCTTTTCTTTTAAATTTTTTCTTCTTATTTTATTTTATTTATTTAGTATTTTTTTCTTCTTTTGGCTTGTGCTGCATAAACCATAGCCTTCCTTGCATTATTTGGAATTGCTAATACTAATACTGCAAAAATTCCAGTTGCATAACCAATTGATTAAATACGTTCAAAAAATAGTGGTTTAATGAATTACACTAAAAAGATATTTTATAATTTGATTTACTCAAACTATAACAGTTCATATAAAATTATAATTAATGTTACAAATAAGTGGTAGTTAATATCCTGTAGAAACTTAAAAAATAGGTATAAATTTATCAATCTCTTAGCACATTTTAAGGGTAGGATTTTCGTAATCCCTTTCAGTTGTTACTCACTGCAAGCAGGCTTCTTTAGCTTGGATTTTGCGCTCGAAATTGCACAGATTTCATTAAGAGACGAAATAAATCTAGGTAAAGTAGAGGGATGGAATGAGGCAACGGTGTCGAAATAGGTATTATCATTTCGATTCTTTTGAGGAAGCACCCTAGTGACGAAACCGAAGATTTAAAAGCTTAGTAAAAGGGAGCATTCCTTCCCACAGAGAATATTTGCCAATTCAACCAGAAGAATCTGATGAATGCGTTTCCGAAGCATCGTTTTTATGCATCTCTTTTTTCTTCTTCAAAAGAAAAGAGGAAGTAGAGATTGAGCTGACGTCTTTAAGAGCTGAAATATTTTTTAATTTTTCGGACAGAAAATACTTTGTTTTAGCCAAGATTGGTAAATAATGTTTTCAGACATCGTTTAAAATGGAGGTAATGGGATTTCATTTGTACACAATTACACAGATATTTAGCGTCAGGCCTACGCACAGGATTAAAGAAGTTGGTAAATTTATATATGTAAATTAAAGTTACTAGTGGGGGATTTTTTATACCTATTCTGTGGCCAAGATGGGAGATTCAGTTCAGGGAGGAATCGTCCGGACAAATAAAGTGAAACCCCTTACTGAAATCAAGTGACTGAAAAGATGGATGGACTTCTCTGTGCATAACAGGTACTCCTAAACACCTGTTCCTTAAGACCTGACGGCGTATCTGTACATAACAGGTACTGCTCCCCATTTTCTAAACCCCACAGAAAATCACGAACTAAGAGAACAAAACATGAAACTAATTGCCAGTCAGAAATTAAGGGATAAAAAATTAGACATCGCCCTTGCACAGTTACAAGACATTAACAGACGAGATAACGAGACACCTGAACTCCTACGATCTGGCCCTGCTACCTATCTTAAAAAAGCAAACGAAGAGCATGACACTCGTCGCAGGACTACCCTCCCAGGCAAAATAAAAACAGTATTGCACGAAGCTGATCCCCTCAGGGAACAGATACGCCCTGAAATCGTAGAAAGTACTAAAAAGTACTTCCCAAACAGAAGAAATTCAAACTGCAGAACAGAGAACAGAAACAACTGTCGCTAGCACTGCGTTACCCGCAAGTCAACCCAGCATAGAAATGTGCTTCTCCAAATGGGGCCCTTTCCACATCTCTGGCAGAGATCAGCCACAAGATGCTGTAAATAGCCCTCAAAATCTCCAAACTGCCAGAAAGCAGGACATTATAGCAGATTCTTTCCTAACTGACACTCCGCAAGAAGCAACGACAGATGATAACTGGGTACTAGCAATTCAGCAACCTTATCCTCCACAGACCAAAGGTAGTATTGCTCATAGTATCTCAGGTGATGGCAACCAGATGAGCCTAAATCAAAAAGAGCATTGTGATCCAGAATCAACTAACAATCAATCGGTATTCCCGTGCTCCACAAGCATAAATCCTTCCTATGTGCAGGTTGCAACCGGGCAGGTGACCAATGCAAAAGAAAACGCGTGCCCTAAGTTTCCACAAAATGAAGTAACTAAAACCACACAGATTCCTCAAACAAGACGGGCAAGCAGGACTGAAGAGGGTAAATTCCCCCAATACTGAGAGATCATCACCTCATTAGAAAAGAAAAAAATAAGGATAGCGCCTCTTCAGCACAGGTCCTGCATCCAACCTTAGCCTACAATATTGCCTCTGTTCAAACGAAGAGTAAAGTGTTTGTGTCATTACTAAATCCGTCCACGAAGGGGTTGATATGAAGCCCCTCTTTGCTCAGGATTTTGAAGTATAGGTGGAAGTAAGAGTCTTGAAGACGAGACACCTAACTTATTTCACCTTCATCATCTAGTATGCACCTGACAAACAACGTATTGTCCTAGACCTCGAGCGGTGGTCCCCAGGAACCCTGGTCAATCCCTACTTGGACAGGAAGTTTCAATCTTCTACTACTAGACGCATGAGCAGCCCATCTGCATAGCAATCAACAGAGATAACTAGCACAATCAGTGACTACATACCAGTGAAATTGTTACTGCAAAATGTCAGAAGCGTTGTTAACAAACTTGAGACATTACAGTCTCTCCTACGTCTAGATGAGTTCGATCTAATTTGCATTACCGAAAAATGGCTCCTTGAGGGGAACCAACATTGAAAATATCGCCAAAACCATGAAGTACAATGCTCTAGCAAACTCGAGAGACTCCAGGAGATGTGAAGGTGTATTCATATTCCATAAAGATGACTTTTTGATTGGGAAAATTAAATACAGCCAAACGGATAACTTTGAGGCCCTGTGTGTAAATTTAGCCACGGAGTTAAATAAAGTGCAAGTATGTGTAGTCTACCTACCCCCAGACCACACTCAAGACACGATGTTGGAACTCCACACATGGTTTATCTATAACCGTGATTCTGGAATCCCTAAAGTTGTCACAGGAGACCTTAATATGCCACTGTCAAGACAGCAAGATGCTAGAAGTAACCTTGATTCTATCCTTCAAACGGTAGGGCTCGTACAAATTGTAGATACCCCAACTACAGGTGATACTATCTTACATCTACTTTATCACAATTTGGACACCAAGCATATCATTGTCACCCTTCTTTAGGTTCCAGTAAGGCCACATCCCGATCTTGTGCAAATTTTCTCTGTTCCAATCGATAGATGCAGCTTATCACTGACACTTGAAATAATTCTAAAACGCCTAACTGAGTTTAACTGGCAGAATCTATATACCTTCCCTCCGAGGCAAGCTTTATCCACCTTAGCTCAAGAACTCAGACAAGAAGCGCTGGCTGGAGCATTAAAGAAGTTCGGATAACATCAAGAACGTTCCCATGGTTCATTTCAGAAGTCAAACTCGCTTTTCATCGCAACCAAAAGACCTACCGACGATGGCAAAGGACGAATAATCAACAAGATCTCATCAGATATAAAAGAAAAAAAAGCTTTATTTTTAAAACAAAAAAGAACGGCTCACAGGAAGCTGATTATCGACAGGATGCGAAACTCAAAAAGAATTCGCGCGTTTACGCCAAGACAGTCTACAGCGGAAGAGAACACTTTCATGGAATGGACAAAACTGACCTTTGAGCAGCCCAATCAGCGGCATAATCAGTCCGTCTTTCCAGTGGTAGGACCCACGAGCTACCCTGTATTCTCTAATTTTGCTATCTCGAGAGACCAACTGATCGAGATCATAAAGAAGCTACTGCTGAAGTCAATAGTAGGTCCAGACGAGTTTCCACTGTTAATTGTGCAAATATGCAGCGTGTACATTGTTGATATTCTAGTGCATATTTTTAATCAAATCATCACTAACGCAGATCCCCCAGAAATCTGGAACACGTACTTTATGCACCCAGTACCAAAATGTAAGCATCTGGAAGGACCGAAAGATTACAGGCCGATCGCCATCAGCTGTGGATTCCTGAAACTCTTCGAGAAAGCCATTAAGACCATTGATCCAACCACAGGCCACCCTGGTCACTACAGGAGTACCAAAGGGAGGGTCATCTCCCCCTTACTGTTCGCTGCAGCATTTGAACCCTTCCTTGCCTCACAGCAGGACTTTGTCTTATGCGGACGACATTAAATTCTATATAACATCATCTAATCCTAATCAAGCAGCTACCATCAATAAACTGGCCAATCAAAAAATACCACAAATAGAAATGTATCTAGATTCAATCAATCTAGAACTTAATCAAGATAAATCAGCTCAAATGACCTTTATAAACAAAAGGTTAAGGCACAATATACAAATCTGAATCGCAGGGGAACCTGTAGCAAAAGTCATCTTACTTAAGGATTTAGGTTTAACGTGGGATGAGAGCCTCACATTTCAGCAGCATCTAAGCGTAAATAGAAGACCTATGCATCAATGTACTTGCTATGCCAAGAGCTCACAGGAACACATGATCCCCAGATAATCAGCCGATATGTCCAACGCTGCCTTTATCTCATTCCTTTGTATTCCTCCATCATCTGGTCCTCAGCGCCCAAAACCCACTTCATCAAATTTCTCGGGTTAGAGTACAGGATCCTTAAGTGTCTTAACAGAATGACAGGGAGACATAATACCATCTCTAGATCGGTGCTCTACTCGAATTTAGACGTGATGCCTTGGAAACATCAGATTGCTGCCCAAAATATTCTAACACTTACTAAACTTATAACCGGAGGCATAGATGCCTCCAGAATGGACGACATGCCTGGGACTCCAAGGAAAACACGACGCTACCAGACGGATCCACGGCTTCCTCTTCAAACGGGACTAGACAATCTAGGCCGCCTAAGAGCTATGTTCTGCGGAAACACTGTCCAGCTGATCAACAGACTAACGGTTGAGCTGGACAAAGTTCCGTGACTCAAAAGTATACAGAACAGAGAATCTACAGGAAACTTTCAACTGGATGGTGCTCGGACAACTACTCCCATTGGGAAAGCTGTACCTAAATTTGTAAATTTGTTTACTGTTAAATCGGCCACTGAAATTTGTAAATTTTTCATATTTATGGCTGTTATTTATGTAAGTTGGCATCCACTGATTATAAAAACTTATTTATATCTTTCATATTTAATATAAACTTGTTTGTTTATATAATGTAAATGATTAAATATATTATAGATCGCCCTCCTGGCTAAATGGCCGTGTCTCGGGTACAGATCATATTTATTCGGTCAATAAACTGATTTAATAAATAAATAAATAAGAGTTGAATAAAAATTTCTGAGTTGGGAATAAATCAAGATATATATATTTTTTAAATTCATTATACCATAATATATT